>NW_020175662.1:2309977-2434741 GCF_003031525.2 Neophocaena asiaeorientalis asiaeorientalis
GGATGAGGCTGGATCTTGTCTTTCTGGTGGGCAGGTCCACGTCTGGTGGTGTGTTTTGGGGTGTCTGTGGCCTTATTATGAGTTTAGACAGCCTCTCTGCTAATGGGTGGGGTTACGTTCCTGTCTTGTTAGTTTTTTGGCATAGGGTGTCCAGCACTGTAGCCTGCTGGTTGTTGGGTGAAGCTGGGTGGTGGTGTTGAGATGGAGATCTCTGGGAGATTTTCGCTGTTTGATATTATGTGGAGCTGGGAGGTCTCTTGTGGACCAGTGTCCTAAGTTGGCTCTCCCACCTCAGACGTACAGCACTGACTCCTGGCTGGAGCACCAAGAGCCTTTCATCCAAATGGCTCAGAATAAAAGGGAGAGAAAGAAAGAAAGAGAGAGAGAGGGAGGGAGGGAGGGAGGAAGGAAGGAAGAAAAAAAGGATGAAAGGGAAGGAGGGAGGAAGGAAGGAAAGAAAGAAAGAAGATACAATAAAGTAAGATAAAATAAAATCAAGTTATTAAAATAAAAATAATTATTAAGAAAAAAAATTTTTAAGAAAAAAAAGGACGGATAGAACTCTAGGACAAATGGTGAAAGCAAAGCTATATGGACAAAATCTCACACGGAAGCATATGCATACACACTCACAAAAATAGGAAAAGGGGAAAAAATAATAAATCTTGCTCTCAAAATCCACCTCCTCAATTTGGGATGATTCGTTGTCTATTCATGTATTCCGCAGCTACAGGGTACATCAAGTTGATTGTGGAGATTTAATCCGCTGCTACTGAGGCTGCTGGGAGAGATTTCCCTTTCTCTTCTGTTTGCACAGCTCCCGGGGCTCAGCTTTGGAATTGACCCTGCCTCTGCGTGTAGGTCGCTGGAGGGCATCTGTTCTTCGCTCAGACAAGACGGGGTTAAAGGAGCAGCTGCTTCGGGGACTCTGGCTCACTCAGGCCTGGGGGAGGGGGGGGTGCAGATGCGGGGCGAGCATGCAGCCGCAGAGGCCAGCAGGACGTTGCACCAGCCTGAGGCGTGCCGTGCATTCTCCCAGGGGAGTTGTTCCTGGATCCTGGGACCCTGGCCGTGGCAGGCTGCACAGGCTCCCAGAAGGGAGGTGTGGATAGTGACCTGTGCTCGCACACAGGCTTCTTGGTGGCGGCAGCAGCAGCCTTAGCATCTCATGCCCGTCCCTGGGGTCTGCACTGTTAGCTGCGGCTCGCACCCATTTCTGGAGCTCCTTTAATCAGCACTCTTAATCCCCTCCAGGTACTTGGGGAGTTTCTTGACTTTTGGGAGGTCTGAGATCTTCTGCCAGCCTTCAGTAGGTGTTCTGTAGGAGTTTTCCACGTGTAGATGTATTTCTGGTGTATCTGTGGGGAGGAAGGTGATCTCTGCATCTTATTCTTCCGCCATCTTCCCCCAAAGATCTGGTTGGCACTTTAATCTTGGACTTCCTAGTCTCCAGAACTGCTAGTGTTGGAGGGTCTCCTGCAGAGGCGGGTGGTGGCTGTGGCTCACCATGGGGACAAGGACACTGGCCACAGAAGTTCTGGGAAGTACCCCTTGGTGTGAGCTCTCCCAGAGTCTGCCGCTAGTCTCAACAAATACTCCAGCCATTTTATTTGGTGTCTAAATCTGAGGTGATGGGAAGTGAATCAAAGTCCCAGAGCTGAACTGCTCTCACTACAAGGTTGGGCACTGAGCTAACAGCTTGGGCGGTGGTCCTAGGGCGTCTCCCCTCCTGCCCACCAGCGATTCCCTCCACATTAACCTCAGGTGCAAAGTGAGCGATACCAAGGCCCTGTTCATCCCCACTCACTCAGTTCATCAGCAGGGGAAATAGCCTTGGTTTTGCTGGGTCCCCTCTTTGAAATAGTCTCCCACATGAATTTTTTCCCTAGTGAGATCTGACTGTTCCCAGTACACTGAAGTGCTCTTTCATGCTTATTTTTTTCATTATTACTTAACCAGGTATATTTTATATTATTTTACTTTTTAAACATCTTTCTTGGAGTATAATTGCTTTACAATGACATGTTAGTTTCTCCTTTATAGCAAATTGAATCAGCTATACATATACATATATCCCCATATCTCTTTCCTCTTGCATCTCCCTCCCAAGATATGATCTATCCTAGAGAATGTTCCATGAGCACTTGAGAAGAAAGTGTATTCTGTTGTTTCTGCATGGAATGTGCTATAAATATCAAGTCCATCTTGTTTAATGTATCATTTAAAGCTTGTGTTCCTTATTTATTTTCATTTTGGATGATCTGTCCATTGGTGAAAGTGGGGTGTTAAAGTCCCCTACTATGATTGTGTTACTGTTGCTTTCCCCTTTTATGACTGTTAGCACTTGCCTTATGTATTGAGGTACTCCTTTGTTGGGTGCATAAATATTTATAATTGCTATATCTTCTTTTTGGATTGATCCGTTGATCATTATGTAGTGTCCTTTGTCTCTTGTAATAGTCTTTATTTTAAAGTCTATTTTGTCTGATATGAGAATTGCTACTCCAGCTTTCCTTTGATTTTCATTTGCATGGAATATCTTTTTCCCCTCACTTTCAGTCTGTATGTGTCCCTAGGTCTGAAGTGGGTCTCTTGCAAGACAGCATATATATGGGTCTTGTTTTTGTATCCATTCAGCCAGTCTATGTCTTTTCGTGGGAGCATTTAATCCATTTACATTCAAGGTAGTTATTGATTTGTATGTTCTTATTACCATTTTCTTAATTATTTTGGGTTTGTTATTGTAAGTCTTTTCTTTCTCTTGTTTTTCCTGCCTAGAGAAGTTCCTTTAGCATTTGTTGTAAAGCTGGTTTGGTGGCGCTGAATTCTCTTAGCTTTTGCTTGTCTGTAAAGACTTTAATTTCTCCTTCAAATCTGAATGAGCTCCTTGGTGGGTAGAGTAATCCTGGTTGTAGGTTTTTCCCTTTCATCACCTAAGTATGTCCTGCCACTCTCTTCTGGCTTGCATAGTTTCTGCTGAAAGATCAGCTGTTAACCTTATGGGGGTTCCCTAGTATGTTATTTGTTGTTTCTACCTTGCTGCTTTTAATATTTTTTCTTTGTATTTAATGTTTGATAGTTTGATTAATATGTGTCTTGGTGTGTTTCTCCTTGGATTTATCCTGTATGGGACTCTCTGTGCTTCCTGGACTTGACCGATGATTTCCTTTCCTATCTTAGCGAAGTTTTCAACTACAATCTTTTAAAATATCTTCTTGGTCCTTTCCTTTTCTCTTCCTCTGGGATGCTTATAATTCGAATGTTGGTGCATTTAATGTTGTCCCAGAAGTCTCTGAGACTGTCCTCAATTCTTTTCATTCTTTTTCCTTTATTCCACTCTGTGGTAGTTATTTCCACTGTTTTATCTTCTAGGTCGCTTATCTGTTCTTCTGCCTCAGTTATTCTGTTATTGATTCCTTCTAGAGAATTTTTTATTTCATTTATTGTGTTGTTCATCATTTTTGTTTGCTCTTTAGTTCTTCTAGGTCCTTGTTAAATGTTTCTTATATTTTGTCCATTCTATTTCCAAGATTTTGGATCATCTTTACTATCATTATTCTGAATTCTTTTTCAGGTAGACTGCCTATTTCCTCTTCATTTGTTGTGTCTGGTGGATTTTTACTTTGCTCCTTCATCTGCTGTGTGTTTCTCTGCCTTCTCATTTTGCTTAACTTACTGTGTTTGGGGTCTCCTTTTTGCAGGCTGCAGGTTCGTAGTTCCCATTGTTTTTGGTGTCTGTCCCAGTGGTTAAGGTTGATTCAGTGGATTGTGTAGGCTTCCTGGTGGACGGGACTGGTGCCTGTGTTCTGGTGGATGAGGCTGGATCTTGTCTTTCTGGTGGGCAGGACTGTGCCCGGTGGTGTGTTTGGGGCTGTCTGTGACCTTATTATGATTTTAAGCAGCCTCTCTGCTAAGGGGTGGGATTGTGTTCCTGTCTTGCTAGTTGTTTGGCATAGGGTGTCCAGCACTGTAGCTTTCTGGTCATTGAGTGGAGCTGGGTCTTAGCATTGAGATGGAGATCTCTGGGAGAGCTTTCGCCGTTCGATATTATGTGGAGCTGGGAGGTTTCTGGTGGACCAATGTCCTGAACTTGGCTCTCTCATCTCAGAGGCACAGGTCTGACAGACACCTGGCTGGAGCACCAAGACCCTTTTAGCCACATGGCTCAGAAGAAAAGGAAGGAAGGAAGGAAGCAAGGAAGGAATGAAGGAAGGAGGAAAGGAGGAAGGAAAAGAAAGTTATTAAAATCAAAAATAAAAAATTATTAAAAATAAAAAATAATTAAAAAGTAATTAAAAAAGAAAAAGAAAGAGGAGAGCAACCAAACCAAACGACAAATCCACTAATGATAACCAGCACTAAAAAGTATACTAAAAAAAAAAAAAGAAACAGACAGACCCCTAGGACAAATGGTAAAAGCAAAGCTATACAGAGAAAATCACACAAAGAAGCATACACAGACACAAAAAAAGATAAAAAGAAAAAAAATATATATATATTTAAAAAAGAGGAAGAGAACAACCAAATCAATAAACAGATCTACCAGTGATAATAAACTCTAAATACTAAACTAAGGTAAACATAAAACCAAAAACAAATTAGATGACGAAAGCAAACCCCAAGTCTACAGTTGCTCCCAAAGTCCACTGCCTCAATTTTGGGATGATTCTTTGTCTATTCAGGTATTCCAGAGATGCAGGGTACATCAGGTTGATTGTGGAGATTTAATCCAGTGTTCCTGAGGCTGCTGAGAGAGATTTCCCTTTCTCTTCTTCGTTCACACAGCTCCTGGGGCTCAGCTTTGGATTTGGACTTGCCTCTGTGTGTAGATTGCCTGAAGGTGTCTATTCTTTGCTCAGACAGGACGGGGTTAAAGGAGCAGCTGATTTGGGGGCTCTGGCTCACTCAGGCCAGGGAGAGGGAGGGGTACGGATGCAGGGCGAGCCTGCAGTGGCAGAGGCCGGCAGGACGTTGCACCAGCCTGAGGGGCGCCGTGCGTTCTCCCCGGGAAGTTGTCCCTGGATCACGGGACACTGGCAGTGGCGGGCTGCACAGGCTCCTGGGAGGGGAGGTGTGTGGATAGTGACCTGTGCTCGCACACAGGCTTCTTGGTGGCGCCAGCAGCAGCCTTAGCGTCTCATGCTCGTCTCTGGGATCCGCGCTGATAGCCGCGGCTCGTGCCCGTGTCTGGAGCTCCTTTAGGCAGCGCTCTGAATGCCCCGGCGGGTGAGCAGACAAGCCTCTCGGGCTGGTGAGTGCTGGTCGGCACCAATCCTCCGTGCGGGAATCTCTCCGCTTTGCCCTTTGCAGCCTGTTGCTGTGCTCTCCTGTGTGGCTCCGGAGCTTTCCCCCAGCCTGCCTCCACCAGTGAAGGGGATTCCTAGTGTGTGGAAACTTTTCCTCCTTCACTGCCCTCTCCCAGCGGTGCAGGTCCTGTCCATATTCTTTTGTCTCAGGTTTTTCTTTTTTCTTTTGTCCTACCCAGGTACTTGGGGAGTTTCTTGCCTTTTGGGAGGTCTGAGGTCTTCTGCCGGCATTCAGTAGGTGTTCTGTAGGAGTTGTTCCACATGTAGATGTATTTCTAATGTATTTGTGGGGAGGAAGGTGATCTCCACGTCTTACTCCTCCGCCATCTTGAAGGTCTCTCCAGTTATCGATTTTAAATATAGCAGTGTGTACATGTCAATCCTAAACTCCCTCTTTCCTCACCCTTCCCCTCTGGTGACCATAATGAAGGCCTTTGAAAGCCAAAGAGTCTGGGTTTAAGAGCAGGGAGGCCACTGAAAGGACTTAAGCAGGGAGTGGCATGATCTGACCCACAATTTTAAAAGACCACACTGGCTGCTGTGTGGAGAGTGCAGCATAGAAAGGAAGAAGGGCTGGAAGCAGAGAGACAGATTACTGTGGCAGCCGAGCCTTGAGATGTTGGATGTGTGAATTAGGGTGATGGGTATAGAAATGGAGGGAAATGGATGTATGTGAGGTACATTTTTGGCAGAATCAACAGAACTTGCTAATGAATTTGATGCAGTGGGTGAGGGAGAAGAATGTTAACTGGTTGGACAGTGACGTTATTTGTTGAGGTGTGGATGTCCAAGGGGAGGAATGCATTTGGGGTGTTTGGGACATTCTAAGTAGAGATAACATTAGACAAATCTACATCTTGTGAAATATGGTAATCAGCATTACTAGGATGATCGTTCCTATCTCAAACAACTGGAATCTTCTGGAAAAATGAAATTATCAGCTGAGCACGAGTTAATTTGTTGTTTATGTGAAGTCATCTCTGAAGGTGGGGTGTCTTCTTCATGAGTACCGGGTTGTTGATGCCTACACATTTATCAGCAATGGCAGGAGTTGAGCGTAGAAAGAAATGGTGATTGCAACCAAGGTTAATTAGGAGTTTATCTCGATACGTTTAAAAATCACCCCCCATTTTACCTTAAAAAGTGACCTCATTGCTACTTCATTTATTAATGGGCAACTGTGGCATAAGCTAATAAAACGAAGTAAGGCAATTAAACTCTAATGAAGCTCTAAGGTCAAGCATTCTGGGTATGCAGACCCTCCAGAAATGGAGCCTGCATGTTTGTACTAACATAATGTTTATTTGCGTTTGTAGATTAGAATTGATTGTGTAGTTCCCAATGTCATATCCAAATAAGAAAATCTTTACTTATTCCCAAATAATATTTTAGTAAAACAGGGGCTCATAAGCCTAGAAGTTACTTACACCCACCTCTTTTAAGACTGTACTGTTCCTCAGTTAATCTAGACAGGAGAGTGCTGTTTATCTTTATAAAGATTTCCATGCCCTTCATAACATCCAAAGAGGTTCATAAATTGTTGCATATTAATATGTAGTATCTCACTCTATGTAATAACTATAGTCTTAAAATTTTGTAGGTGATTCTTTTCTTTTTTATAAATCATGTTTTAATTGTACCACATATTGACACTTAAAAGAAATGTGCAATGAATCACTTTCTTATAATTCCTAGTTTATCCATTTTGTGAGTTTGTAAGCTTATGTATTAAGTTTTCTTTAAATAGGTCACGGTTATAACTGCCTAATTACAAATCTTCAGCTAGAAATTACATTTTGTCCTTTGTCATTCTGCAGGGTGATTTTGTTTTATGGTTGGTTTTGCTGTCTAGGGCTACCCTGTCCAAAATGCTCACCTTATAGATGAGGAAACTGAGGCCCAGAGAGATTAAGTTCCCCTGGAGGTTCAGGTCCCTATAGCATCTGATTCTGGGGCTGTCTCTGTTGACTTCAGTAAGATGTTCAGTGAAACTGAGAGACAGGGTTGTTTATCACCACCTTATTTTAAATATCATCTGTTTTTAAACTCAGCTTATCTATATCATCTTTCCTCTGAGTAAATACAGTAATTAAGATGCAACAGTGCTTCCAATATTGAACAGAAAAGATTACAGTGTACAACTAACTACCTTTGTTTCCCCTCTAAGCCTAGTTAATATTTGTTTATCGGACATCTGTTTCTTTATAACACTGTATTGATTTTCACTTGTGTGATAATGCCTTCCAGCAAGAAAAAATGATTTTTTAAAAGACCAGAAAGTCATTATATTATATCCTAATGAATAACTCATTAGTTAATTCACAGCATGTGTAAACTTCTATTTTCTATCACTTCATAAATTCACAGTATATTCACAGTATATCAATTGTCTGCCTTCAGTAAGTCTATGTGAGTTCCATTTTTATGTTAATATCATTTGTATAAATTCACCTGATTTCTTTTGAGTCTCAAGTGGTTCTTTTTAAGGACTGAACATAAAAATATTTATCTTTACTAGGTACTATTTTGATAGAGATAGTCTATGTGAACCAAACTTACGGGAAATATGTTATCCAAAATGACATAGCAGTGCTTTGTGTGATTCTACTTACTGTATAATCTTAGTTGTTTTACTTTACTTCTCTGGGTCTCAATTTTTCCATTCGTAAAATAGGGGAAATATCTCGCTGAATAAGGAGCGAACAAAATATCCTTTTAATGCTCTGACATAGTATTTGGCACATTTCAGAAGAAGGTGTTACTGTAATTTGTGGGGTGAGAGGGACTAGTACCCAAACAAAGCAAAAGTATTACTGTGAGTCATAATTTAAGAGGTGGAAGATGCTTAAGTCTGCAATTGGTTCAAACCCCAGGTGTTCATGTGTTTTTTTGGCTTGAAACTTTCTGGTATTTCTTATCCCTTTCTAAGTTCTGGAGGCTTTTTAATTTTTATTTTATTTTATTAATTAATTTATTTAGGCTGCACCAGGTCTTAATTGCAGCACTCGGGATCTTCGTTGTGGTGTGTGGACATCTTAGTTGTGGCATGCGGACTCTTAGTTGTGGCACTTGAACTCTTAGTTGTGGCATGCATGCGGGAACTTACTTCCCCGACCAGGGATCGACCCCGGACCCCCTGCATTGGGAGCGTGGAGTCTTACCCACTGGACCACCAGGGAAGTCCCTGGAGGCTTTTCTAAATTTCTGGCTTAGTACTTTTTGTGATTAGGGTTTAGATGGGCAGAGATGGATTTATTTCTCTTTCCCCTGTTCACTCAGTGGGATTCATGAAATTTGAGTTGCCAAGATGTTGGGAACACCATGAAGTCAAGATGTTGGGAACACACGGATCCATCTGGAACATTTACATTGCATATCAGAAGATTCTCTTCTTTGACTTGTGTTTTGGTGAACAGTAAGCCGAACATAATCATAACATAACATAACATTTATAGATATAAACATAACGTTTTATAGATACAAACTAATCTCAAACAGAAGATACTGTAGTAACGTAGGGGTGGGGAGATGGGGATTTCTCAATGAATCTCCTGTCTTGTAAGTTTATATACAGAGTTTAAAGAGGATGATAAAATGGTTTCACAAAAGAAAAATGAGAAATGGGACAGCTTGTGTCATTACTGAGGGCAGGATGCATTTGGGGCAGGAAGTAGGCAGTGTGGTGATTCAGGGGCCTCTCTCATTATCTCCTGTCAGGTCAAGCTCTGTGTAATTGGCTTAATCTTCAATGTAGCTAATGAGGTTGTTTTTTTCAAATTATTTTTTAAGTGCTGGCAATAGCTTATTAGGCCAAATGTCATCAGCTTGCCTTGCTTAGGGCTATTGAAATGGTCCTGACCCCTTCATTTACAAGTGACAGATCCCTAACTCAAACTGGGTTCAGAGAAGAACAAAAACAAAACAAAATTTATTGGGTCATGAAACTGAAAAGGCCAGGGGAGGTATTGGGTTCAGGTGAGGCCTGATACAAGTGCCAAAACAGTGATGCCCCTCTCTCCATTTTCCTTTGTGGCAAAGATGACCTCAACAACTCCTGGTTCCATTTTACCTACTTAAGCAATCTCAGCGATTGAAGAGTATCTTTCCCATAAGGTGGCGGCAGGAGTCCGAGGGCCAACCCTCAATGGCTTGAGTCTTGTGTGGCTGAGTTATAGAATAGACAGACTGACTGGTCAGAACTGAATCTTTTGTCCAGCTCTGTTCTTGACTCTGGGACATGGGGAGGGGTGTCCAGCTTCACCTAAACCATGTAGACCTGTAGTGAAATGGAGGTGGTTCCTCGTGGGAAAATCATAGGCACTTATCATGAAGAAGTGGTTTGGGGCAGACAGGAGTAACACACCTGCCTTTCTTTTCAGTAGCCTTTCTTGTACCGGAAAGTCTGACTCTTGCGTTAGTCCCACTTGACTCTGTAAAGCACCAAACCAGCTGGCTTCATTCCTTAGTCTCCTCAGGAAATGTTGGTAATAACGCTCTGTATTAAATTCTATAAAAGCAGTGATTTTGAATATGAAAAATGGTATCGTCTAATGGTGATAATTCCTTTTAGAGGTGACTTTTAGCACCTTCATCAATTAGCTTGGAAGACGGAGCTCACTTTTAGTACAGTAGTCCTGGCTGGAACCTTCCTCCCGAGGATCTCATTTTATATCTTCATATATTTGCATGTGTTTCTATATAATATCCATAAGATTGCAGACCTTTTTATAAATTAAAATTTTCATCATACTAGTTAAAGTCAGAATTTCTTTATTTCTTGTCTCTTCACTTCTTACTACCTACACACTACCTGTGACTGGATATCAGAAGTTTATAGCCAGAGACTGAACATAAGTTTCAATATTTCGAGAGCATACTTGGCATTGTTCTGTCTTCCATTATTTCTGCTATTTGTCAAATGATCTCCAGAGCCTTTGGGAGGAGGGGGTGGGGAGTATGGCCTGAATTGTTCTGTTACTCGAAGTAAACATATATATCACATCTCCTTCCTTGGTGTGTGGTGGTTCAAAATCAAGAAAAGGAAAATTTTTTTGTTCTCTATGACAGTATCAATGGTTTCTGAGAAATTTTCACTTCATATCATATTGACCTCTCTGAATATAACCATAAGACAATAATAGGGGTGTTTGAGGATTAAGTAAAATGACTTAATAGAACCAGTAAGATTAAGATCCTGCCTTTGGAGGTAGATGTCCTCAGTTTACATTCCAGCTTCAACACCTGTATGAACTTGGGCTGGTAATTCACCTACATGTGTGCCTGAATTTCCTTATCTGTAAAATGGGCAAAGCACTGAGTTCATAGGCTTCTGATGACAATTAACAAGAGTTAATGTATATCAAGCAATTCAAAGAGTTCTAAGAAATTGCCTCTTCCACACAAACTGGCTGATTATGATGCCTCCAACCCTCAGTTGTGCGTTTCCTGTTCCCCCCTCTTTTGGGGTTAAGTTGCCCCTCTTGGCAGCCATCTTGGGTAGGAAATCTTTTAAGACCACAGCTCCCTCGCTGGTCCCCAGCACACATTGTTTTGCCCAACCATTGGAAGAAGGGTTACTTGCTTCCAGGGCTGCTCTTTATACTGTGCTGTCCCTCGGGGACACCTCCAGCCACAGAATTCCACCTTTGAACTTCTCTTGGGGAGACTCAGGCTGCAGTGCTTATGAAACCCCGACCCCAGTAGACACATGCCAGGTGCCCCGAGTGACCCCCATGTTGCCCATCCACCAAAAGTGAGGGAGAAGCACTGCCCCTCCACCACTACAGGGAAGGGAGGTGAGGGGGTCATGACACAGCACATCATCAGCTCTCTTCAGAGCATCTCTTTTACAGGTGAGCTTAGATGATGCTGCCTTTCTTTAGGGTCTGGGGAGGGTTGCTATCTTTTGTATTGTTCTCTGCTTTGTGGCCTCATCCAAACCTTGAGGAAGCAATAGCTCCATTTTAGGATTCTACCTTAGCAATTAGTATTGTCATGATCACCCAAAATCCTGTAGAAGAAGAAGCACTTGGCTTCTTTCCATTCATTGACTGGTTTCTGAGTGCTGTGACTAACTATTCCCTCCCAAGCAAGTCACCTGGCTTCTCTAAGCCTTGGTGTCCCCATTTATACATTGGGGTTGATATCACTTGCTTTGTTCAAGGTCTAATGAGATAATGCATGCAAAACTCTTTGTAAACTAAAAAGTACTTTTATATATAATGAGTTAAGAGAGAAAATTTTGCTTTGTTGTCTGGGTATGCTGTGGTTAATAACCATCGGTCTGTGTTTTGCATTTTATTGGCAGGTATAATTTTTCTGCCAATAAAGTATATAGAATCACTTACCTAGGTGGTTCATAAAAAGTTTCTAGTGACTTATAGGATTGCCAGATTCTGCACATAAAAATACAGAACACCCAGTTAAATATTAATCAGATATTAAGCAATGAATAATTTTTAGTATAAGTCTATCCCACATATTGCATGGGATTTTATCTGGTAATCCCACTATAAGTATCAGTGGACTGTGAATAGAAATTGTTACCTAATTTATTTTTATATTTCCAGATCCTAGCACAATGCCTGACCCATAACAAGTGCCTAATACACGATTCTGGAATAAAGCCATCATTAGAATATTTATTTGGAAAACTATTGGTTATGTGACAAATTACTTTCAGCAACTCTTCTGATCTTTGGTTTGCTCATTGGTTGAACAAAGATAATAGTAAGTGCCATACCTATGAATGGAAGGATAACATGAAATGGGGTATATGAGCAGGCTTTATAAATTGTTAAAGCAATCTACACATGTGCTACAAAGGTGTTTTAAACAGCACAAGGTGTAGAGCTACTGGGAATGGTATTTTTAGTGTAGCCTCTGCAATAAGGAGTAGATAGTAAAATTTCAAAACGTTTCAGTAAGATCTACAGTTCCTCTCAGGCTGTTCTTTCTCCCACCGGGGGATGGGTTTCTGCAGGGAATTAAACTGTGCCTAACTCCTTCTGGTTCCCTTAGATCCCTACATGCCCATCTCTACTCTCTTCATGTATCAGGCTGTGTAATTTGGTGATTGTGAAGCAATCATTAAGGTTTGCTGTGGAAGTTCTGGATAATTTTCTTGAAGCATTTGTTAAAATCATGCAAAACCTACTTCAACAAATCAACATTAAAATCCTAAATGGAACTAAAAGCTGTTTTGCTTCACCTGGTCTAGCCAGGAAGCTATGAGTTAAGGCTCAAGTTCTCCCCTGCTTTGCTAACATTTTCATATGCCACTGATATAGCGTAGTGAGTGGTGTTGAGGTGCCATATGTGTTGGCGTAATTATATATACTGGCATAAATTGTTTGATGCAATTTCTCAAACTTATTTAAATTTGTTCTCAGAAATGAAAATAGCTCGTTAGCTTCCAAGAATACATTTGTAATTCCTGGGAAACAATTTTTTTGGCATTTCAAATGGGACATATTAAGCTATCATCCTTGAGGTCTTTCTGCATTTTAGTTCCACAGATACTTATTTATGAAGTATCTGTATCCTTTACTGGCTCCATTTAAACCTTATCTCTAAATGATGGAGGTCTTGGGGTTCAAAACTGTTTCCTCTTGTAGCTCTCTGTGTGTGAGCTGATCTCACCCAAACTTACAGCAATGTAAAAAATCTCTCAATGACGATTCCCATATTTCTCCAGCTCAGTGTTATCTTCTGAGCAACAGATTGTACAGTCCAACAGCCTTTCTGACATCCTACCGCTCTCCACATCCTGATGGGTCCTCAGATCTCCAATATTTGTTCTTCCTCCATTGTTCAGTAATATTCATCCAGTTGCAAAAGCCAGACTTTGGGGGTGGGGGGTTCTTCTTAACACTTTCCCCCTCATCTCCTACCTTGGATTGAACAATCTCTCCTCTCTCTTGGCTTGGATTAGATAACCTATCAGAAAATTTTGTCAGGTCTACCTCCAAAATTGTCTCAGCCCTGGCTATTTACCTTTATCCTCACTCCACCAATATAGCCAAAGCCGCCGCCACCATCTCTCACCTGAGCTCTCCACTCCATTATAGTCCATTCTCCACACAACTACCCCAGTGATCCTTTTAAATCATAAATAAGATCAGCTGACTTCCCTGTTTAAAACCACCCACTAGCTTTAAATTAACATTCGGAAAAGATTCATAAAGCTGGCCATTCCACATTTATTTCACACCTGTATCTTTCTCACTCACTACATTCTAGCCACATGGGAATTTTCTCAGTTTCTCTAATGAATCATGCTACGCCCTGACACAGGACCTTTGCATAGGCTTCCCTCTCTGTGGGCCAGCCATCCTGAACCCACTTCATTACTTCTTATCATTCAGATCTTTCAGCTCAAACATTATTTCTACACCCTAGAATGTTAGCAGCATAAGGATAGGGACCTTGTCTATACTGTTTACTGATGTATCCCCATCACCTTGCACAGAACTGGTGTATTCTAGGCACTCAATAAATTTTGCACAATGAGTGAAAAACATAAAAGAAGAAAGACATGAATGAATGAATGAAAACTAGCTTAGGTCTGGTCCCTCATTTATACAGTCCTGTGACATCTTCCCTTTCTTTCATCCACACTTACCACAATTTACATTTTGTTAGATTATTTGTTGGATTTCATCTCCCCATCTAGACTCATGAGAGTAGGGACCAGGCATGGTTTTGCTTCCCATTTTACCTGCAGAGCCTAGCACATTCCAAGCACGTGGTGGGTGCTCACTACCTACTGGCTGCTGAATTTTCTGAACTTCTCCCACTCAGCCCTTGGCAGCCTTTGACACAGCTGAGCACACCAACCATCTTGAAACACTCTCTTCCTCTACTTCTGGACTCCAGCTCTTCCGCTTCCCCCTCTCTGGTCTCATTTTTCTCACTCTCACATGTGGGATCCTTTTCTTCTCTCAGTTCCTTAAAAGTTAGTGTTCCAACTGGGGAGATTCATACCATGGAATACTACTCAGCAAGACAAAGGGACAAACTACTGATGCACACAAAAGCCTTGGGTGATATGAAGGGCATTAGACTGTGGGAGGTTTTGGGGATGATGAAGCTGTTGTATCCTGACTGTGGTTGTGGTTAGACACATCTATACATGTGATAAAATAATTGATGAAGGGTTCACAGGATGTCTCTGTACAATTTTTGCAACGTCTATGTAAGTTAAAAATTATTTCAAAATAAAGGTTTTGGGTTTTTTTTTTTAAAGTATTTTCATGGCTCTGCAGGAACCTGCAGGCTCTCCCTGTGAGTTCTCAGCTGCTACTATGACTGTGGTCTCTGCACGGATGCTTCAGAGCTCCACCCCTCTTTCCTGGGCTCCCGTTTTGGACATACAAGTCATAGCAACCATACAGAGCTATCCATGCTGGTTGTGGGTAAATGGATGCATATATAGTGGTAATTTCTGTGATCACTAAATGAGAAAATTCTGTTTCTTTTCTATTTATGGAAACATTTTAATCTTGAAGGTTCTATACAAATTACTCACCTTTCATCAAAGTCAGAAAGTATACCCTTGTGTCACAGTTTTCCTATGTGATTTGTGCAATGAACTCAACATTTCCCCATAGATTCTTTTGTATTTGCTTCCTTCTGGTTGCACCATGGAACTATTGTGTTACATTTCCATATGTATATGTGTGTGTATATGTATATATGTATAGATGTATACCTAGACATTTCTATATCTTTAGAAAGGTAACGCTTCAGTTCAGCGACCTTGCTGCACTTTAAGTGGAAAGCAATCTTGATCTCCCCTTTCATTTTTCATGGTTTCCCAACTGTGCCTAACAATTGATTCAGAGAAACATTTCAGTGGAGGTCAAACATTGTTTGAATGTGTGGCAACTGGTTTCCCAGGGAAACAGCACATCAGTACTTGTAGCCTTCGGCAGCATCTCCATAATGACATCCAGACAACAGCCATAGCAGAGTGTTTGCTATAGAACAGGAGACTCAAAACGAGCTCGGAGAAGGTCCTGTGAACAAGGTGAACCATCTCAAAAGTTGAAGAAGTATTCTGCAAGAGTGGTGCCCTTAGCATCCTACAGTATTTCTGAACACAACTCACCCCTGTCAGGTGGTAAATGCTGTTCTCCTGGGCAAGTGCCCTTCTCTGCGTGGGAGTTTCCATGCTCTTCGGGCTCACTCTTCTCATCACTGCGTTTATTCTCTGTAGAAATCCTTAAACTCTAGCTGAAATTATGTGTTGCCTACATACAGTTTTTACTTACATGATTAGCAGTTAGGAGATGAAAATTACCTTAGGGAAAATTTGTTAGACTCCCCCCAAAAGAAAACTTTGAAAAGCTGCTTAGACTTGACTTATTTAGGTATTAGTTTATTTGGAGCCTGAACTCTTATTACAGAGTTCTCTGTCTTTGACTTCCCTAATATTTCAGTAATTTACTTAGCTGCTGTTCTTTTAACAATGTAGACAAGGAAAGAAGACAAAGGAAGACCTCTATAGTAGAGTCCAGCACTTGAAAAATGAAGGAATACTGAAGGAATTGAATAAAATGTACGTTTCCCTACATGGTTGAATTGAGATCTTTTTCAGTCTAATCAACATTCCACGTGAGCATGGGTTGAGTCTAATTCTAAAGAATGAAGGGGAAGACAACACTAATTGTTTAAGATGAAACTGTCCTTTTGACAGACAGATGTTAACTAATACGAATCTTATAGACTAATACATTGAAGTCTGGTTTGGGTTTCTTTTTTAAAGGAAAAGAATTAAAATTCTCTTTTTTTTAAATTGAAGTATAGTTGATATACAATATTGTGTTAGTTTCTGGTGTACAACAAAGTGAATCATATATATATATATATATGCTCTTTTTCATATTCTTTTCCATTATCGTTTATTACAGGATGTTGAATATAGTTCCCTGTGCTATACAGTAGGACCTTTTTGTTTATCCATTCTATATGTAATAGTTTGCATCTAAAATTCTCTTTACCAACACTACCTGTGTTAGTTTACACATCAGATTTTTAAGTTCTGAATTGGCAAGTTGATAAAATCTTAATTAAATTAGGGAATATTTTAGAATTACTATTACTAAGAACTGTTTCATAAATACTGTATTCAAGAATGAGTAGTAAGGTAATTTCTGTTATATTACTCCATGGGTTCATCTGAGAGATTGCATATCTCACTTGTATTTCTGTGATGGATAACAATAAATGGTGAATTAATTAGGCAAAAAACTCAGCTAAACTGTAAATGTAATAGAGTAGTATAAAGTTTTAACTAAAACATTCTTCTCTTTTAAAAAGCAGCTGAATTATTTCAAGTAGATACAATTTCATAAGCAATTAGCTAACCAAGTTTTGCATGGCTCTGATTTAAGGAATAAATGCTATGGCTAGTTAGCATATTAACTGTTGATATTTGACAGGTAGGTGAATGCTTACAAAGGGGTCTGGCAGATTAAACATTCTTCCTCAATCTTATTTCTCTACTCCAAATGTATTCACTAGATTCTTTCTGAGACTACAAAGATTTTAAACTCCAATCTGGCCTATGTCCAATTGATCCTAAAACATAAACTACTCAAGTACCAAATAATGGAGTTTTATGTCCATCCTAAAACAAGTTACAGGGCCTGAAGTCTTCCAGTATTTCCAATTGGCAAAGCTGGGAAAGTAAACACTACTTTGCAAACTGCTGATTTTACACACAAAAAGCTGTGTTTTATAAACCATATGTTGCATTTACCTTTAGATGGGCTTGTGATGTAATTTGCTGTAACGTAGAGGAATAAGAAGTGGAGCATTTGAAGACTGCATTGTCACACTGTCTATTCTCTTACCTTTAGCAAGGAAGCCCCACCTTACATTTTTAGGGGATAAAAACCTTATATTTTTCTTTAAAAGATTTCAAAGAGGAGAGAGTTCTACGGTCCTTTTTAGAAAAACCACTTTACTGATTATCAGTCCTTACTGTTTGGAATTCGTTCCTTAAATTGGCTTAATGTTAACTAAAATCTTTCCTGCCACATTTTAAGTTGATATTCTTGCCTAGAGAACACATTCAGTTTGTATATGAGTATGAAATTCTACCTCCATTTCACTTCTTTTTTAAAAAATTTGATTGAAGAATAGTTGATTTACAGTGTTGTGCAAATTTCTGCTGTACAGCAAAGTGACTCAGTTATACATATATATACATTCTTTTTCATATTCTTTTCCATTATGGTTTATCACAGGATAGTGAATATAGTTCCCTGTGCTATACAGTAGGGCCTTGTTGTTTATCCATCCTATATATAATAGTTTGCATCTGCTAATCCCAAACTCCCAATCCTTCCCTCCCCCTTGGCAACTGCAAGTCTGTTCTCTATGTCTGTGGGTCTGTTTCTCTTTCGTAGATACGTTCACTTGGGCCATATTTTAGAGTCCACATATAAGTGATTTCATGTGGTATTTGTCTTTCTTACTTCATTTGGGATGATAATCTCTAGGTCCATCCATCTTGCTGCAAATGGCATTATTTCATTCTTTTTATGGCTGAGTAATATCCCATTGTATAGAGATACCACATCTTCTTTATCCATTCATCTGTCAGTGGACATTTACTACCTCCATTTCTTAAACCACAAATGGAATAATTCATGTTTGAAGATCTCTAAAGTTCTATCCAGCTATATTAGTCCTATTGCCAATCACTGCCATCCTACAGAGTGATGGTTCTTGAACTTTTGGGGGACATAGTTTCCTTGTTAAGTAGCCAGTTACAGGTTATGGAACATCTCCCCAGTAAAATGTACATACACACAACATTTGGGGGCCTCCTAAAGTCCCCTGATGTCCCTGGACCCTGGATAAAGAGCCCCTGACAGAGCACAGACAACTTTTCAGGTGTGAATTCAGATGTGAGTTGTAAAGAATAGAGGCATTACTGAGACTTTATGCATGACAGGATCCTTTAAATCAAATATACAAAGTCTTTTAACATTTTATTTTAAAAGTTTGGTCACATGATCAATCTGTTTTACTCATGTCCTAATAATGATCTCTAAATGTCAGATAGAAACATGCAGGGCTAGTTTTAAATTTTCTCTTGGATCCCACTTGATATGATTTTATTACTGAAATGCAAAAAGAAAATAAATCTCATCATAAGACAGCATCATTATTTACCCCAAGGACAAGCAGACTCTACCACATTTGGATGGCATCTTCAAAGTCCTTTCTGTTGCCTACACATCAGTTAAAAGTTTATTTTCTTTTTTGGATAACAAACATTTAACTTTCAAAAAAAAACCAAACAACATTATCATGATCTGTAAATGGCATTCAGTGTGGCCCAGGTTCCCTACCACACTGCTTGGTGAACTCCTCCTCTTAGGCTCCTGATTGTCTGAGACCCCAAGCCTGGTTAGATGCCTCTGCCATGGCTCATACAGACCCAGTCTCCCTCTCCCATCACAGTGCTTATCTGTACTATTGCAACTGCCCATTTTCTGGTCTATATTCCCCCCAAATACTTTAAACTCGGTGAGGGAGCAACATTCTCACTCACAGTTATTTTCCCAGCACCTAAGATAGTGCCTAACACATTCAGGGTGTTAAGTAAATGGTCATTGAGTGAATGCGTGAACAAATGCACAACACATTGTGTATGAAAGATATTTCTGATCAGGTGGCTCTGTCATACTTTTTAAAAGAATAAGTGCAGTTAGAATGAGCTCAGATTTCCAATATGGGATTTCCCTGCCTGGAAGTCTGACCTGTAAGTCAGCATCAGAAAGCTGACAGTCAATCAATTACCTGACGTTTTTGTAAATCATAGAAGACCGTGTTTTCATAGTGTGCAAACAATGGCTGTGGCTCCAGTTGGGGGAGAGAGAAAGGGTAAAGGGAATAAAGAAAGGGGACTAAGGCTAAGCTACACATAGCCAGGAGAGGAGTGGACGAGACTGACCTACAGTGGAGCAGAATTAACCAAAAGGGATCCTTGTTCTTATCTAAGATGACGGTGGGGCTTCAGGTGAGGGGTAGGGGGATGGGGGATATATGGGCAAAGGAGAGGCAGGGAAGCAAGGATGGTCCAAAGCGGCAAGGGAATGGGATTCGAGATGAACAGCAAATACCAAGAGCAGACATGAGAGGTGGAGCCCAGGGAAATGCCCAGATGCAGGGGCACACAGCAGGGTCTCTTCTGAGGAGAGGCAGCCAGCCCACTAGATCCACCCACTTCCCTGGAAGGTTGATCTTCTGGGGATGCTTAACTCTGCCTGTTAAGAGAATACTTGGTGTTTTTAACTGAAAGGGGCGAGAATCTTCTTAGTGTGCTTTTTCACAGGAGAAGTATATACATCACAGTGTTCAAACGTTCACACATTGGAGTGTCACCCAAGGAGGCTTTTAATCATCACACTTCGATAAGTAAGCCTGGTAGCCCACTTGACCTCAAACTAGTGGGTCTGCAGTACTTCCCCTTCATGATTCTGTAACATTATTTTCTTGCCTCCACACTAAGAGGGTACATGGTACGAGAAGTCTCGTGGTGGATGCTCTGAGTAGATCAAGAGAAATCCTATTAAAATAAGAGAATGGGTACAAGCTACAGTTTGGAAAGACAAAAAAGTTTTAGAGATGGATGGTAGTGATGGTTGAACAACAACATGAATGCTCTTATTGCCACTGAACTGTACAGTTAAAAATGGTTAAAATGGTAAATTTTATGCTAGATCACAGTGAAAAAATATAAGACAATAACAATAAGAACTTGATCTGAGGAAATGGTAGGTGCTTCCCAGTTTTAAATATAGAAAATCAAGAGACAGTAACAAAAGTAATATTCAGGGTCAGATGCTCAGTCAGGAGTTAAAGTGGCCACTAAGCGCTGGGGATCCTGGTTTCTGGTACAATGTTCTTTTCAGGCAAAACTCCAAATCCAACCCTATCCCTTCACCATGCATAACTGAGATTCTGTAAGCTTCATCATGTTCTTTCGTAAAGAGGATCAGTTTCACAATGTGTGCAGCAGATTTTCAAAACTATGTCCTTTGATAAGTTCATCACATATCCTATTGAATTTTCTCTTGAAAATACATTCCTTAAAGTAGCATTTAACTCTGCCGATATGAGCAGTTTTTATATTTAAAAGGAAAGTTTCTGTTTCTTTCAGGGATTCTCACTTAAATTTTTTACTCCAGGAAAAGTTCCAAATGCATTGATATTTCCTGAAAAATATCCTTCCACGTGTCTAGGTATAATCCTGAAAATCCCTTCCCTAGAGGAAACGTAGGGCTATTTCTCAAATGTCATGGTGATGCTCAGGGATGATAAGTTTTTAGAGAAGTGATGTGAAGATCCATTTTGGGGTCATAAGCAAAGTCTATGATTTGAACTTGAACTTACCTGGAAACAGAGTGCTTCTTGTTAAGAAGTCACAAGGTCTTCATTAAATTTAAAATTTTTACACTGAAAACTTCCATAGACTGTCTAGTCCCACTTTCTCAAATTTTATAGAGGAGAACACCCAAGTCTAGGAAGGTTAAGTGACTCGCCAAAGTCCCTCCGCCTCCTCCGTTCATGCTGCTTTACAAACCCTTCTTATGCACTTGTTTACAATGGGAATCCTGCTCCTGAATGGCAGAAACACCACCCGGAAGATATTATGGGGAGCTCTCCGTTCCGAAATCTTGACCATCTCTCCCCTTTTCAGAGAGAGACAGGGAGAGAGGAGAGGGAATTCAGATGGCATTTTCCTCTGCTGTGGCAGCTCACCTCTTTATTAAAATGATTCCCTGAGGGAGAATTCCATGCCCACCCCCCACACACACACTTTTTAATTTTTTGTCATTCAAGGATTTCCCCTTGGTTTTTTTTTTTTTTTTATTGGCGGGTAATTTCTTTACAATGTTGTCTCACACTTTTAACTCTGTTTACTTCAATTCCTTTTTCAACTTGTTGTTAAAGTTTTCATTGCAATCCCTGTTTTTCCACTTCTCATTCATCCTTTTTCAGTTTCCTATTCCTTAGGAAATAGCCACTGTACATTTATTTTGTATTTATTACTATTATTAACATATTTCATTGCACATATTGAGAGGTAGTCAGTGGCTACCACAAATATCTCCCAAAGATTAAGACTACTAAGAAGATAGATTATTTTATTTTTTCATAGTTTTTGTTATTTTTTCTGTTTTTCTTTTAACATCTTTATTGGAGTATACTTGCTTTACAATGGTGTGTTAGTTTCTGCTTTATAACAAAGTGAATCAGTTATACATATACATATGTTCCCATATCTCTTCCCTTTTGCATCTCTCTCCCTCCCTCCCTCCCTATCCCACCCCTCTAGGTGGTCACAAAGCACCAAGCTGATCTCCCTGTGCTCTGCAGCTGCTTCCCACTGGCTATCTATTTTACGTTTGGTAGTGTATATATGTCCATGCCACTCTCTCACTTTGTCACAGCTCACCCTTCCCCCTCCCCATATCCTCAAGTCCATTCTCTAGTAGGTCTGTGACATGAACCCGCATCTGCCGAATCAGCAGGCAGACTCCCAACCACTGCACCACCCGGGAAGCCCTGTTTGCTAGTATTTTGTTGAGGATTTTTGCATCTATGTTCATCAGTGATATTCGCCTGTAGTATTCTTTCTTCGTGACATCTTTGTCCGGTTTTGGTATCAGGGAGATGGTGGTCTCATAGAATGAGTTTGGGAGTGTTCCTCCCTCTGCTATATTTTGGAAGAGTTTGAGAAGGATAGGTGTTAGCTCTTCTCTAAATGTTTGATAGAATACGCCTGTGAAGCCATCTGGTCCTCGGCTTTTGTTTGTTGGAAGATTTTTAATCACAGTTTCAATTTCAGTGCTTGTGATTGGTCTGTTCATATTTTCTATTTCTTCCTGATTCAGTCTTGGCAGGTTGTGCATTTCTAAGAATTTGTCCATTTCTTCCAGGTTGTCCATTTTATTGGCATAGAGTTGCGTGTAGTAAGCTCTCATGATCTTTTGTATTTCTGCATTGTCAGTTGTTCTCCTTTTTCATTTCTAATTCTAAGCTTTGAGTCTAATCGCTTTTTTTCTTGATGAGTCTGGCTAATAGTTTATCAATTTTGTTTATCTTCTCAAAGAACCAGCTTTTACTTTTATTGCTCTTTGCTATCTTTTCCTTCATTTCTTTTTCATTTATTTCTGATCTGATGATTATGATTTCTTTCCTTCTGCTAACTTTGGGGTTTTTTTGTTCTTCTTTCTCTAATTGCTTTAGGTGCAAGTTTAGGTTGTTTATTCGAGATGTTTCCTGTTTCTTAAGGTAGGATTGTATTGCTATAAGCTTCCCTCTTAGAACTGCTTTTGCTGCATCCCATAGGTTTTGGGTCGTCGTGTCTCCATTGTCATTTGTTTCTAGGTATTTTTTGATTTCCTCTTTGATTTCTTCAGTGATCACTTAGTTATTAAGTAGTGTATTGTTTAGCCTGCACATGTTTGTATTTTTTATGGATCTTTTCCTGTAATTGATATCTAGTCTCATTGCGTTGCGTCAGAAAAGATTCTTGATACAATTTCAATTTTCTTAAATTTACCAAGGCTTGATTTGTGACCCAAGATATGATGTATCCTGCAGAATGTTCCATGAGCACTTAAGAAAAATGTGTATTCTGTTGTTTTTGGATGGAGTGTCCTATAAATATCAGTTAACTCTATCTTGTTTAATTCATCATTTAAAGCTTGTGTTTCCTTATTTATTTTCATTTTGGATGATCTGTCCATTGGTGAAAATGGGGTGTTAAAGTCCCCTGCTATGATTGTGTTACTGTCAATTTCCCAAAGTTATTAAAATAAAAGATAACTATTAAGAATAAAATTGTATTAAAGTAAAAAACAAAACAAAAAAAAATGGACGGACAGAACCCTAGGACAAATGGTGAAAGCAAAGCTATACAGACAAAATCTCACATAGAAGCATACAGATACACACTCATAAAAAGAGAAAAAGGGGAAAAAATAATATATCTTGCTCTCAAAGTCCACCTCCTGAATTTGGGGTGATTCGTTGTCTATTCAGGTATTCCACAGATGCAGGGTACATCAAGTTGATTGTGGAGCTTTAATCCGATGCTTCTGAGGCTGCTGGGAGAGATTTCCCTTTCTCTTCTTTGTTCGCACAGCTCTCAGGGTTCAGCTTTGGATTTGGCCCCGCCTCTGCATGTAGGTTGCCTGAGGGCGTGTGTTCTTCACTCAGACAGGACTAGGTTTAAGGAGCAGCTGATTCGGGGGCTCTGGCTCACTCAGGCCAGGGGGAGGGAGGGGCATGGAGTGCGGGGTGAGCCTGTGGCAGCAGAGGCCCGTGTGACGGTGCACTAGCCTGAGGCACGCCCTGCGTTCTCCTGGGGAAGTTGTCCCTGGGTCCCGGGACCCTGGAAGTGGCGGGCTGCACAGGCTCCCCGGAAGGGAGCTGTGGAGAGTGACCTGTGGTCGCCCACAGGCTTCTTGGTGGCAGCAGCAGCAGCCTTAGCATCTCATGCCCGTCTCTGGGGTCCACGCTGATAGCCGCGGCTCGCACCTGTCTCTGGAGCTTCTTTAAGCGGCGCTCTTAATCTCCTCTCCACGCGCACCGGGAAACAAAAAGGCAAGAAAACGTCTCTTGCCTCTTCGGCAGGTCCAGACTTTTCCCCGGACTCCCTCCCGGCTAACCGTGGTGCACTAACCCCTTCAGGCTGTGTTCAAGCCTACAACCCCAGTCCTCTCCCTGTGCTGCAACCGAAGCCCAAGCCTCAGCTCCCAGCCCCGCCCGCCCCAGCGGGCGAGCAGACAAGTCTCTCGGCCCTGATCCTCTGCGCTGGAATCTCTCCGCTTTGCCCTCCGCACCCCTGTTGCTGTGCTCTCCTCCATGGCTCCGAAGCTTCCCCCTCCGCCACCCGCATTCTCCGCCCGCGAAGGGGCTTCTAGTGTGTGGAAACCTTTCCTCCTTCACAGCTCCCTCCCACTGGTGTAGGTCCCGTCCCTATTCTTTTGTCTCTGTTTTTCCTTTTTTCTTTTGCCCTACCCAGGTACGTGGGGGAGTTTCTTGCCTTTTGGGAGGTCTGAGGTCTTAGGCCAGTGTTCAGTGGGTGTTCTGTAGGAGTTGTTCCACATGTAGATGTATTTCTGATGTATCTGTGGGGAGGAAAGTGATCTCCACATCTTACTCTTCTGCCATCCTCCCCCGCTCCGCCACTGTACTCTTGAAGCCCACACTTTGTGAGGTAAAAGTAGTTTGTCACCGTTGATAGGCAAGGAATTGATGCTAATTCCTTTATCAAAGAAGGCAGTCCTAAGGTTTGATAGGAAATTAAGTCTTTGGGAAATACACAAACGTTTCCCTCAGGATCCCCTCTAATAATTATCTACAACTTCTTCCTCTTCCTTCAATTTAATCTACTTCTCCTCAACCACAAACTTACAATATAAATAGTAAACCTGTTTTAGTCAATGTCTCTTGTTATGCTTAATGAGTGTGCTTCCGTACTGCAAATGTACAGTATTTTAGCAATATTACGCACTAAAAATGGAAGTTTTGTACCAATCTGTGGTCAAACCACAATTTATAATTTTGTTTATATGGGTAAATGCATTTAGAGTTGGGAAAAACTGCAGTTTATGAGTCAGACTCTATAGTATATGCCTTGGGTTTAAGTAAAATTCAGTCAGTAAATATGTTCTGAGAGCCTTGGAGAGAAAAGATCACTTTTTCAAGAGCATAGCACTGGTGAGAAGCAGAGCTGATGGTCCAGCTTAGGATGTCTGACTTCCAGTCTGGGCTCTTTCCCTTGTGCTGTGTGCTGTGGTGCAGAAATTATGCACTAAGGAGACCGTGCCAAACTGGACCTTACAAAATCCTTGGAAGCTGTGCTGTCAGCAGCTTCTGGGAAAGATAAGAATTTGTGCTAAATATCAGGTGGGAAAAAATTCCTTCTGACTACTGCTATATTGGAAATGCTTCTTTTTTATTTAACATCTTTATTGGAGTATAATTGCTTTACAATGGTGTTAGTTTCTTCTTTATAACAAAGTGAATCAGCTATACATATACATACATCCCCATATCTCCTCCCTCTTGCGTCTCCCTCCCACCCTCCCTATCCCACCCCTCTAGATGGTCACAAAGCACCGAGCTGATCTCCCTGTGCTATGCGGCTGCTTCCCACTAGCTATCTATTATTACATTTGGTAGTGTATATAAGTCCATGCCACTCTCTCACTTTGTCCCAGCTTACCCTTCCCCATCCCTGTGTCCTCAAGTCCATTCTCTACATCGGCATCTTTATTCCTGTCTTGCCCCTAGGTTCTTCAGAAACTTTTTTTTTTTTTTAGATTCCATATATATTTGTTAGCATACGGTATTTGTTTTTCTCTTCCTGACTTACTTCACTCTCTATGACAGACTCTAGCTCCATCCACCACACTACAAATAACTCAATTTCCTTTCTTTCTATGGCTGAGTAATATTCCATTGTATATATGTGCCACATCTTCTATATCCATTCATCTGTTGATGGACACTTAGGTTGCTTCCATGTCCTGGCTATCATAAGTAGAGCTGCAATGAACACTGTCGTACATGACTCTTTTTGAAATATGGTTTTCTCAGGGTATACGCCCAGTAGTGGGAAGGCTGGGTCGTATGGTAGTTTTATTTTTAGTTTTTTAAGGAACCTCCATACTGTTCTCCATAGTGGCAGTATCAATTTACATTCCCACCATCAATGCAAGAGGGTTCCCTTTTCTGCACACCCTCTCCAGCATTAATTGTCTGTAGATTTTTTGATGATGTCCATTCTGACTGGTGTGAGGTGATACCTCATTGTAGTTTTTTTTAAAACATCTTTATTGGAGTATAATTGCTTTACAATGGTGTGTTAGTTTCTACTTTATAACAAAGTGAGTCAACGGCCATGGCTCACGGGCCCAGCCTCTCCGTGGCATGTGGGATCCTCCCGGACCGGTGCACGAACCTGTGTCTGCTGCATCAGCAGGCGGACTCCCAACGACTGCACCACCAGGGAAGCCCTGTTTGCTAGTATTTTGTTGAGGATTTTTGCATCTATGTTCATCAGTGATATTGGCCTGTAGTATTCTTTCTTTGTGAAGGGTGTTAAAGTCCCCTACTATTATTGTATTACTGTCGATTTCTCCTTTTATGGCTGTTAGTATTTTCTGTATGTATTGAGGTGCTCCTATGTTGGGTGCATAAATATTTACAATTATTATATCTTCTTCTTGGATTGATCCCTTGATCATTTTGTAGTGTCCTTCTTTGTCTCTTGTCATAGTCTCTATTTTAAGGTCTATTTTGTCTGATATGAGAATTGCTACTCCAGCTTTGTTTTGATTTCCATTTGCATGGAATATCTTTTTCCATCCCCTCACTTTCAGTCTGTATGTGTCCCTAGGTTTGAAGTGGGTCTCTAGTAGACAGTATATATACGGGTTTTGTTTTTGTATCTATTCAGCCAGTGTATGTCTTTTGGTTGGGGCATTTAATCCATTTACATTTAAGGTAGTTATTGATATGTATGTTCCTATTACCATTTTCTTAATTGTTTTGGTTTTGTTATTGTAGGTCTTTTCCTTCTCTGGTGTTTCCTGCCTAGAGAAGTTCCTCTAGGATTTGTTGTAAGGCTGGTTTGGTGGTGCTGAATTCTCTTATCTTTTGCTTGTCTGTGAAGGTTTACGTTTCTTCTGTTCAATTCTGAATGAGATCCTTGCTGGGTAGAGTAATCTTGGTTGTAGTTATTTCTCCTTCATCACTTTAAATATGTCCTGCCACTCCCTTGTGGCTTTCAGAGTTTCTCCTGAAAGATCAGCTGTTAACCTTATGTAGATTCCCTTGTGTGTTATTTGTTGTTTTTCCCTTGCTGCTTTTAATATGTTTTCTTTGTATTTAATTTTTGATAATTTGATTAATATGTGTCTTGGCGTGTTTCTCCTTGGATTTATCCTGTATGGGACTCTGTACTTTCTGGACTTGATGAACTATTTCCTTTCCCATGTTAGGGAAGTTTTCAATTATAATCTCTTCAAATATTTTCTCAGTCCCTTTCTTTTTATCTTCTTCTGGGACCCCTATATTTCGAATGTTGGTACATTTAATGTTGTCCCAGAGGTGTCTGAGAGAGTCCTCAATTCCTTCCATTGTTTTTTCTTTATTCTGCTCTGCAGTTGTTATTTCCACTATTTTATCTTCCCGGTCACTTATCCATTCTTCTGCCGCAGTTTTTCTGCTATTGATCCCATCTAGAGTATTTTTAATTTCATTTATTGTGTTGTTCATCATTGCTTGTTTCCAATGACCAGAGCCTGTCATCTACATGGCTCTGAATAAAAGGGAGGAAAAAAAGAAGGAAGGAAAGAAAGGAGAAGATAAAATAAAATAAAGTAAAATAAAATTATTAAAATAAAAACTAATTATTAAGAAACATTTTTTAAGTAATAAAAAAAGGAAAGAAAGGAGAGCAACCAAACCAAATCCACCAATGATAAGTGCTAAAAACTATACTAAAAAAAAAAAAAAAAAAAAACGGACAGACAGAACCCTAGCACTAATGGTAAAAGCAAAGCTATACAGACAAAATCTCACACAGAAGCATACACATACACACTCACAAAAAGAGAAAAAGGGGAAAAAATTTTTTCCTTCCTCCAAAGTCCACCTCCTCAATTTGGGATGATTTGTTGCCTATTCAGGTATTCCACAGATGCAGGGTACCTCAGGTTGATTGTGGAGATTTAATCCGGTGCTCCTGAGGTGCTGGGAGAAATTTCCCTTTCTCTTCTTGGTTCGCACAGCTCCCAGGGCTCAGCTTTGGATTTGGACCCGCCTCTGCGTGTAGGTCGCCGGAGGGCATGTGCTCTTCGCTCAGACAGGACAGGGTTAAAGGAGCCGCTGATTCGAGGGCTCTGGCTCACTGAGGCCGCAGCGAGGGAGGGGCATGGAGTGCGGGGCGAGACTGCGGCGGCAGAGGCCAGTGTGATGTTTGCACCAGCCTGAGGTGCGCCCTGTGTTCTCCTGGGGAAGTTATCCCTGGATCATGGGACCCTGGCAGTGGTGGGCTGCACAGGCTCCCAGGAGGGGAGGTGGGGATAGTGACCTGTACTTGCACACAGGCTTCTTGGTGGCAGCAGCAGCAGCCTTAGCATCTCATGGCCGTCTCTGGGGTCCACTCTGATAGCCGCGGCTCGCGCCCGTCTCTGGATCTCCTTTAAGCGGCGCTCTGAATCCCCTCTCCTCGCACACCAGGAAACAATGGTCTCTTGCCTCTTTGGTAGCTCCAGACTTTTTCCCAGACTCCCTCCCGGCTAGCCATGGTGCACTAACTCCTTCAGGCTGTGTTCACGCCGCCAACCCCAGTCCTCTCCCTGGGATCCGACCTCCGAAGCCCGAGCCTCAGCTCCCTGCCCCTGTGCGCCCCGGTCTGTGTGCAGACAAGCCTCTCGGGCTGGTGAGTGCCGGTCGGCACCGATCTTCTGTGCGGGAGTCTCTCCGCTTTGCCCTCCGCACCCCTGTTGCTGTGCTCTCCTCCATGGCTCTGAAGCTTCCTCCCTGCCCACCCCCTGTCTCTGCCAGTGAAGGGGCTTCCAGTGTGTGGAAACCTTTTCTCCTTCACAGCTCCGTCCCAGAGGTACAGGTCCCGTCCCTATTCTTTTGTCTCTGTTTTTCCTTTTTTCTTTTGTCCTACCCAGGTACGTGGGGAGTTTCTTGCCTTTTGGGAGGTCTGAGGTCTTCTGCCAGCATTCAGTGGGTGTTCTATAGGAGCTGTCACACGTGTAGATGTAATTCTGATGTATTTGTGGGGAGGAAGGTGATCTGTGCGTCTTACTCCTCTGCCATATTGAAGTTCTCTGGAAATGCTTCTTAATGAATGCTCTTTCAAATTACTGAGAGATCAGAAAGTATCATTGGAGCACCTAAACTCTAGGAGGACAGGGACATTCTGGGGCTTGTGACTGTGAGTGGTCCATTGGTGAGAAGAGCAGGAGATGGAGGGAGACACAAACTCCTGTCTTCTCAGGGGAGCATATGACAGACTCTCTTTTTGAGACTTTGTAAATATCAAGCCTCAGATATTTCACTTTGATCTAAACCCCTGATGGAACCAGACACACAATAAATTATATAATTACTCTATTAAGATTTGCCAAAAAGCCTGCAGAACTGATTCTATTCCATGCACCTGCTGATCAGATCAACTCAGCATATGTGTTAATGATCTCCATCCAGAGAACAGAAACAGGGACACAAAAACAATTCTGTCCTTGCTGCCCAGAGGTTAAATATGATAGCTCCTTAGATACAACTGCATCTGGTGTTCATGGGAGATCTAAAGGTAATTGCCAATGTAGTTGCCATTCCATGCGCACATTTCAAAGATGCAAATATGAGGAAACTTTTGAGTTTATTGGTTTTCCTGCTAATCAACCAATTTCACAAGTATTTACAGAATAGTGTGTACCCAGCATCCTTTCATAGATGCATAAGAGATTCCGAAGAAGTAGAAATTGGTTCTTGTCTTTAATTAAGGCATTTCTAATCTTGTCAATTTATGCATTTAGTCATTAAACAAATTTTTTTAAGCATGTGTGAGGATGATAAGCCACATACACATGAAAGTCATTGAACATAGTAGAGCATAATTGGGTGCTACACACAGTTTCTCCTCGAGGGCCAGGCAACAAAACAATACTCATGAAAACTACTAAATGCCAGTACTGGTGACACAGAAATGGGCAAGACATAGCCTGTATCATTAAGAAGCTGACAGCCAGGGAGAAAAATCAATAAACCAGAAATTACAACACAATATGGTACAATTAGGTAAGTGCAACAGAGGAGGGCAGATGGTCAATGAATGCCCTTCAACTGAGTGTTGAAGCTTAAATGTAAGTTTAAAGAATGTAGGTCCAGGCTTGAATGGGGAGAAATGTCAACGGCATGGCCAGAGAAAAAGGCAAGCTTGTGACTTGCTTGCAACGGCCTCAGAAGTCACAACTCCGTCCTCTCTGACTGCACCACGAATTCCAGCTACTTCAGTTGCCCCAAACTTTGGTCTCTGTCTCCTCTACTGAGTGGAATCTCGAGGCTCTGCTCAGATTCAACATTCTGCACCACTGGGAGGAAACTAGAGATCCCGGGGCTGACTTTGAGGCCTTTTCTTAGCGATTGCACTCCTGCGCCACCTGTTGGCCAACGCCTGAAAACCGTTGCCTTATGTTTGTCCAGTTTCATTTAGTTTGCGTGGGAGGGAGGCTTAGTCCTGTACAAGTCACTTCATGTGGCTGGGACTTTCCCACGTGTCTTGAATAACCCTTCACTAGGCCCTGATGCATCTACCTTCCAGTTTCTCAAACCTCTGCCTCCATTCCTATTGCTTTCACGTCCTCCACTTCTTCCCTAGTGAAATTGCTTTCATGAGTCACTTGTGACATCCCTATTGCCACAGTCAATGGGTATTTTTCTTCCACCTTAAGCCTCCCTGACCGCTTGTTAGTATTTGAACTGGTTAACTGGTATCTTCTTTTTGAAACTCTTTGGATTCTCAACGTTATGACCCAGCTTCTGCCTGACTCACTCTTCGTTTTGTTTGCTGGCCTCAATGGCTCCACTGCTGGATAACAGGTGTTCCCCAGGACTGTTCCCCAGGGTGCTTGTCCTGGACCCCCTGCTCTATGGGGTCTGCTCTATGTTCATAGCTTTACATTGTTAATTTCTTGTCCTGCCTGCCACTGTCTCTTTTATGCTAATGATTCTAACTTTGTGTGACCAATCCTGTCTTTACACAAACTCTTGTCAGAGCTCTCCAGTTGCCTAGTATCTGGATATCCTGCCTCCAAATTGATCTGGATTCTGTCTCCTCTTTAACCTTATCTTATGCTCTTCTTTCCATTGTTTACTGTAGTCCATCTACACTGACCTGAATTTAATTCCTAAAACACACCAAACTCTTTCCCACCTCAGGGTCTTTGCACATGCTGTTCCTGCTTCCTGATTCACTCTTCCCTCTGTTTTTCATGTCTATCTTTTCCTCATCCTAAGGTCTCAGTTTACCTGTAATCTCTTCAGAGAGACTTCCCTTGACAATCAACCTAGACTACTCAGGCGTACCTTGGACATATTGCGGGTTTGGTTCCAGACCACCGCAATAAAGGGAATATCACAATAAAGCGAGTGACATGAATTTTGCGTTTCCCAATGCACATAAAAGTTATGTTTACACTACTCTGTATTGTCTTAAGTGTGCAATAGCACTATGTCTAAAAAATGTGCATACTTTAAAAATATTTTATTGCTAAAAATGCTAACCATCATCTGACAATGCAGGGTTGCTACAAACCTTCAATTTGTTTAAAAAAAACAAAAAACAAAAAAACCCACAAAACAGCATCTCCAAAGTTCAATTAAGTGAAGCACAATAAGCCTGTACTGTTATTCTCTATCGCTACTCCTTCTTGCTTTCTCCATAGCACTTAGAATTTGTAATATTTATTGATGTATTTGCTTACTCATGTTGTATTCATAGGTTTACGTGTTTGTTCGCTTACGCTAAGCTTCGCACAGTCTGAGACCACGTCTGTTTTTTCAGTTCATCTCTCCTTGGCACTCAGCATACTGCCTGGCACACAGTAGTTTCTAAGTATTTGTTGGATGCTGGAGTGAGCTCATGACCAGACTCACTATCCTTTTCTTCTCTACAGAAAGCTCCTCCATGCCAGGTCTCCTGTGCTTGGCGTTGATGTTGGTAACACAAACATATAAAGTCTTCCATAATCCTACAGCATTTTGTTCATATATTAATAAAGAAAAATAAACTTTCTGAGACAAGGTGAACACTGGGCTGAGAGAAAACGACGGGTTAGGTTCTGTAGGATGGGGCTTTGAGGAAAGGAGCTGGATACAGGGTTTTTAAAGCTGTGACCACAATTGGTCTCAAAGCTCAGATTCACTTCATTATGATGTAGCTTCACCATTGTTGAGTGCAGAGGATACAGTTGACCCTCCAGACCACAAGCAGTCATCAGGCTGTTTTCCAGCTGGTTTTGACTAGTTTCCGAAGAAGCATTGCCCTGTAAGTGTGGCTCCCTCTTCTGAGGTCTTACAATTTCTCATACCCTCTGGACCCAGTTTCCTGCAGATCGTCATTTCCATTAAGCCCAAGATTTATCAGTGTATTAGCACTTTCCATGTTGGATAATAATTCAGCTGTTTTCCAGCCTCTTCACCCCGATGTACCATGAACCAAGGCAGAGAGATCTGGTCTTCACCCTCTTTGCATCTTCTATAGCCTAGGTCAAAGTCTGGCACACAGGAGACTCTGCAGTAAAGGTTTATAAATGAATGAATGCCAAACCTCCCCTAGCCAAGACAAATAGTAGCCAGGAAAATTAGTCTCTGGGCTCTAGGTGTGTAGGTCAAGGGTTACCCAGAATTTTCTCTCTGATACCAGATAACTTCCATCCTCACATGGCAGTAACTCTGGGCAACCCTGGGGGCTGGGAGTACGTGGCAGTCAGAAAGAGCCAGTGAGGGCATGATGTTGTCCGGGGGTGGGGGTGGGGCGGGTTGGAGAGGTGAGGATGGTAGGAGGAGATGGATTCAGGAATGTTTAGAAGGGGATGCCAGCAGGACCCTTTATTCTAGTGCCTGTGTAGTAAAGTTAAGTCATCTTCCAGACAGTGTGAACAGCAGAAGGAGGGTCTTCCACTCCGTTAGATAAATTTAGTATTGCGAGAGGAGAACATGACTAGCAAACTGTAAGGGCTGCCTCTACAAGAGAGGTTTAAATATATTATGCTCAACTGTCCGTACCAGTGCATTAAGTGTTCTAACACTTGTGGGGCTGCTGTAATTTGCCTCACATGGGTGAGCACAGTATTCCCAGGGAATAAATTACTTTCACTTGCTTACTAAAGGAACAGAACAAATACTTTAATATGTATTCCTCCTCTTTGGCCAATAAATTACCTTTATATTGGGGATTTTGATTGAACATTTTCAGCAGCCGTGGGAGCAGGTGATTAACATGCCAAACCAGTTCCCCTGAGTTCTGGGTAGGAGGATTTCAGGGAACTTAAAGTTTCACATCTCCTATTAAATTATAAAGTTATGCATGATTTTTATGAGTTTTTTGCACTGTGAATAAAGGATTATCTTTCTTCAAACAAAACTACCCTGAATTACGTGGTTTTGCTATCTTTTCTTCCTTCCTTCCATCCATCCATCCATCCATCCATCCATCCATCCATCCATCCATCTATCCATCCATCCATCCAACCATCCATCCAACCAGCTAGCAGCCAACCTTCCAACTACCCACCCACTCATCCATCTACGCATCCATCTACCTATCCATCCTGCAGATCCTCATTTCCATTAAGCCCAGGATTTGTCAGTATATATATATTTGTCAGTATATGTTTCCATGTTTTGTTATAACTCACCTGTTTCTCCATCCTCTTTACCCCAGTATACCATAAACCAAGGCAGAGAGACTTGGTCTTCCTCCTCCACCATGCATCAGCATATGTGTCCATCCCCATCTCCCACATGACAGATTTGGGATGGTTTGTCTACTCAGTAAAAGAACATGATTTCTGTATTTTCAAAATCTCTGTGTAGAAAATATTTTTCTTTGCATTTGTATGCTCTCTGCACTTTCTGCCCACACTTTCTTACCTCCCACACCTTTCTCAATAAATGCCAACACTATTGCCCCTATGATCACAGCAATAGTATTTTTTCCAGAGTCAACAATGACTGTCATGTCACTAAAGCCACACTTTGTGTCGTGGTTGTCTTCTCTCACTCACTCTCTGTCTTTGGCTTCCACATTGTTACATCCTTCTGGTTTTCCCACCACTTTGGGGGCTCATAGCCCTTTCGTTATTTCATAGGTTCATATCCCTTTCATTATTGGTTCCTTGCCCCTCAGTCCTACTTATCTGCATTTCTCAATCATCTCTCTGATCTCATCCCCTCCTGTAGGAGTTTCGTAGGGCTACTGTAACAAAGTACCACGAACTTGGTGGCTTAACTAGCAGAAATGTATTGTCTCATAGTTCTGGAGGCTAGAAGTCTGAGATCAGGGTGTCAGCAGGGTTGCTTCCTTTCTGAGGCCTGTGAGAGGAAATCTATTCCATGCTTCTTGACTAGCTCATGGTGATTTGTTGACAATCTTTGGCATTCTTTGGCTTGTAGAAGCATCACCCCAATATCTGCCTTCATTTTCACATGGTGTTTTCATTCTGTGTGTGTTCAGATTTCCCTTTTTTATAAAAACACCAGTCATATGGAATTGGGCCCACCCTAATGGCCTCATTTTCATTTGATTACCTCTGTAAAGACCCCTTCTCTAAATAAGGTCACATTCTGACATACTGGGGCGTTAGGATGTCAACGTGTGAATTTGGCCACTTGTGTTGGGGGGTGGACACATTTTAGTCCATAACCTCTGCTATGGTTTCAATGACTTGTCCACTGATGACTCTCAAATCTGTGAATCCATCCGAAACCTGTCTCCTAAACTCTAGACCTGTGTGTCCAACTGCCCCCTGTCCATCTCCCCTTGGGTGAATTTCCTGTGCCTTAAACTCAGCATGTCTAAGACTGTATTCATCACCACCCCCTGAACTAGGTCTTCCCCCTAGCTCAGTGAATAATGGCTTTATCACTTCAACTGTCTGGACAGAAACTGACACTTATCCTTGACTCTTCCTTCACCCTCATTTCTACAACCATATCCAATCATTTCCCAAGTTAAATCGATTCTCTTTGCATTAGCTCTCAAATCTACCCCTTCTACTCACTGCTACCACCTCTTCAAGGTCACTACCCTCTCTCCTCCAGACCACTCCAGTGTTCTCTCTCTCTTTTTTTTTTAAAATTATGTTTGGATGCGTTGGGTCTTCGTTGCTGCGCGCGGGTTTTTTCTTTAGTTGCAGCGAGCAGGGGCCACTCTTCATTGCGGTGCGTGGGCTTCTCATTGTGGTGGCTTCTCTTGTTGTGGAGCATGGGCACTAGGAGCACAGGCTTCAGTAGTTGCATCGCACACGGGCTCAATAGTTGTGGCATGTGAGCCCTAGAGCACTTGGGCTCAGTAGCTGTGGCACATAGGCTTAGTTGCTCCACGGCATATGCGATCTTCCCGGACCCGGGATAGAACCTGTGTCCCCTGCCTTGGCAGGTGGATTCTTAACCACTACACCACCAGGGAAGTCCCTCTGGTGTTCTCTTAATAAGTCATTCTATCCCTGGTTTTACTCCCTCTTAATCCACTGCAGAGCATTCTTCTAAAAACCCAAATCTGATCATTCCATTTTCCTCCTTAAAGCCATTCCGTGGCAGTGTGGACAGTGTGGACACCATAACAATTGTGGAAATGACCCGATGTGGGTTGTTTAGCTTTCCCCGTGTCCCCTGAGGCAGAAACTTGCAGTTGTATTTAGATTGTGGCTTAAATCACAGCAGAGCAGCCTAAGCAGCTGCCTCTGCCAGTTCTTGACTTGTACTCCTCCCAAGTGACAAATGTATATACTAACTGCATTAACTGTACCCTGGCACGCTCATCTGCTCATTTATTTATTTCTGCTCATGAACAAGGCATAAGTATTTTGTGAACTGATGCATAGGCTTATGGTTTGAAAGCCAATTACCAAATGAGAAGATACTTGCAGACCACTGGCAGTGGCAAGTCAATTGGCTCCCAGATTAAAAGTTGGCTTGCCCATCCATTTGGCATATAGCTTTCATTGTATAAATTACTATGTACTTTGCTTTTCCTCTCCTACACCATGAGAAAAAGAGGGCAGGCATTGTGCCTTCTTATCTTCCTTACACTTAGCAAAGGGCTAGGCATATAGTAGGCATCAATAACTTTAATAACAGAATTAGGCCAATAGCCTCAGTTCTTCTGAATTGGCTTTTGACAGTAATGAATTATGAGGCCACCTTATTAATATTTTGTCAAGTCTGTCAATCAAGAAACTCACTGGGACCATTTGGAAGGGAATGTATTCCAAGAGAGTCTACCAGGGAAGAATTTGTAAGTAGGCGTTTCTACAGTCAGTAGGGAGTATTTTGCAAGATTTTCAGAGCAATAGTGACATTGTAAGAGGGTAGCACTTATGCTGCAAGGTACCTAGGGATCTTAGTACCTTTTTGTGCACCTCTATATGCGTAAATACCCTGGTACAAATTACAAGGAAATTAAGGCTTTGGGGGAAGAAGAGACAAAAGCTCAACTAGAAGAAAGTCAATGTGAAGGCTTAAAGAAAAGCAAACGGTGATTCAAAGCAAGCTCAACATACAAAAATCCAGAATTAGAAAACAAATTAGGATCAGTTACTTATTTTAGCAAGAAGTTATTATTTCAAGCATAAACACTCCCACTGAATCTAAAATATGGTTTTAAAATACCATTACATTATTTGTATGTGTTTTAAGAATAGTATATCTGCTATTATAAAAAGCAAAATAGTAGTGTGGCCTTTTTTTAAAGTGAAGTGTAGTTGATTTACAATATTGGGTAAGTTGCAAGTATACAGCATAGTGATTATTTTTTTTGGAAGATGATATTCCGTTACAAGTTATTGAATATAATTCCCTTTGCTGTACAGTAAATCCTTGTTGCTTATCTATTTTATGTATAGCAGTTTTTTAATCCCATACTCCTAATTTGTTCCTCTACCCCTCTCTCTCCCCTTTATAACCATGTTTGTTTCCTATGTCTGTGAGCCTATTTCTGTTTTATATATAGATTCATTTGTATTATTTGTTAGATTCCACATATAAGTGATATCATATAGTATTTGAATTTCTCTGTCTGACTTATTCCACTAAGCATAATATTCTTTAGGTCCATCTGTGTTGCATCTGTGTGGCAGCAAATGGCAATATTTCATTCTTTTTTATGACTAATAATCCATTGTGTGTGTGTGTGTATATATATATCCTTTTTTATATATATCTTTATTGGAATAATAATTGCTTTACAATGTTGTGTTTCTGCTGTACAACAAAGTGAATCAGCTATATGTATACATATATCCCCATATCCCCTCCCTCTTGCGTCTCCCTCCCACCCTCCATGTCCCACCCCTCTAGGTGGTCACAAAGCACCGGGCTGATCTCCCTGTGCTATGCAGCAGCTTCTCACTGGTCATCCACGTTACATTCGGTAGTATATATATGTCAGCGCTACTCTCTCAGTTCATTCCAGCTTCCCCTCCTCCACCTGTGTCCTCAAGTCTGTTCTCTACATCTGTGTCTTTATTCCTGCCCTGCCACTAGTTTCATCAGTACTGTTTTTTTAGATTCCATATATGTGCACTAGCATACGGTATTTTTCTCTTTCTGACTTACTTCACTCTGTATGGCAGACTCTAGGTCCATCCACCTCACTACAAATAACCCTATGGGGACCATTCAGACTCTGATCTGGGCCAATTCCTGCACGTGCTCGCCCCCAAAGTCCACAGCTGCCAGAGCTAGACCATTTTCATTTGTGGGAACACTCATTGTCTACTCAGATAGTCCATAGATGCAGGGTCTACCTAGCTCAGCAGCTTGTACAGCTGATGGAAAGATTTTTGATCTTCTTCCTTAGTTGCCCCATCCCTGGGGTTCAGCTTTGGTTTTTATCCCCACCTGTGTGTGGTCCACCCACAGGAGTCTGGTCCTGAGGCTGCCTTGGAGCTCTTGGGTCTGCCCCAGTGAGGACAGGGCATGGAGGCGGTATGACTGCTTGGATTGCAGGAGCCCCGACAGTGCCAAATGCACAGGGAAGCTGGTAGCCACCGGCGCAAGAGATATCGCCCTAGTGAGGGCCTTTTCTGGCACCCGTCAGCAGGCACTGGCATGTGGGGAGAGAGAGGCTGCAAGACTGGCTTGTCCCCCTGCGTGTTACTCAGCAGTAGTGCCCTGCTTCCATGGCAGTCCCGTCTTCCTCTGTAGGTATGCCCTGCTGCGGATTTCCTCCCTCCCGTCCCCTCAGTCTGTCTCCCCACAGCCAACAGCAATTCTCACTCCGGGCCTGTTCTACAGTCCCCGTGCTCCAGCACCCAGCCCCCTTGCACACCTGTGAGCACATGTCCAAGTCCAGGGCGTGCAGGGCCGCGGTACGGACCGTCTGTGTATTTCTCATTCTGTCCTGTCTGCCACAGATCAGCCGCTTCACCCTCTTCCAACAGCCTCTAATGCTTTTCTTCTGTCCCAGTCGATTTCTCTGTTGGAGAGGAGGCTTCCCTGAATTTGGGACTCTCTCCTCTGCTTCAGCCTCCCACCCTTCCCCGGGGTGCAGGTCCCATCCAGCTTCCTCTCCTCCTCCTTCTCCCTTCTTTTTGCCATCCTACCCAGTTATGCGGGGATATTTATAGTCCTGTCCGGTGTCCAAGGTCTTCTGCTAGTCTTCAGCTGGTGTTCTGTGAGAATTGTTTCATCTATAGATGTATTCCTGATGCATCTGTGGAGAGAGATGAACTCCACGTCCTCCTTCTCCACCATCTTCTATCTCTGTGCCGTGGATTGCCTCAGGGCAGGTAAGCCATCACCTTCAATCCTTTTGCCCTTTGAGCCTAGCAGGATTCTTATATGACTTTTGTCAATGGAAAAATTAATCAACAGCTGATCCTTCGGACTCCAGCAGTTTGAGGTAGCAACAAAGTGACTGCAGCTCCCAACCACTCTCCTCACAATCTCTATATCATATCTTCTTAAGCCAATCATTTGTTGATGGGCACTTGGGTTGATTCCATGTCTTGGGTACTATAAATAGTACTGCTATGAATATTGGTGTGTATTTATCTTTTCAAATTAGGGTTTTCATTTTTTCCAGATACATACCCAGGAGTAGGATTGCTGGATCATATGGTAACTCTATTTTTAGTTTTTAAAGGAATCTCCATACTGTTTTTCATAGTGGATGCACCAATTTGCATTCCTACCAACTGTGTATGAGGGTTCCCATTTCTCCATACCCTCTCCAGCATGTATTATTTGTAAACTTTTTGATGATAGCCATTATGACTGGTGTGAGATGATACTTCATTGTGGTTTGATTTGCATTTCTCTAATAATTAGCAATGTTGAGCATGTTTTCATGTGCCTGTTGGCTGTCGGTATGTCTTCTTTGGAGAAATGTCTATTTAGGTCTTCTGCCCAGTTTTTGATTGGGTTGTTTGTTCAATATTAAGTTGTATGAGCTGTTTGTATATTTTGGATATCAGTCTCTTGTCTATTGCATCATTTGCCAATATTTTCTCCCATTGTGTCGGTTGTCTTTTCATTTTATTGATGGTTTCCTGTGCTGTGCAAAAGCTTGTAAGTTTGATTAGATCCCATTTTATATTTTTGCTTTTGTTTCTTTAACCTTGGGAGAGTGATCTAAGAAAATATTACTACAATTTATGTTAAAGAATGTTTTGCCTATATTTTCTTCTAGGAGTTTTATGGTGTCATGTCTTACATTTAGGTCTCTAAACCATTTTTTAAAATTGAACTATAGTTGATTTACAACACTGTGTTAGTTTCAGGTATACAGCACAGTGATTCAGTCAGATATATTTTATATATATATATATATATATATATACACACACACACACACATACACACACCTTTTCAGATTCCTTTCTCTAATAGATTATAACAAAATATTGAGTATAGTTCCCCGTGCTATACAGGTCCCTGTTATCTATTTGATATATAGTAGTGTGTGTATGTTACTCAATATTGTCAAAATGACTGTACTTCTCAAGGTAATCTACAGATTTAATGCAATCCCTATCAAATTACAATGGCATTTTTCACAGAACTAGAACAAATAATCCTAAAATTTATATGGAAACACAAAAGACCCTGAATAGCCAAAGCTATGTTGAGAAAGAAAAACAGAGCTGGAGGAATCAGTCTTCCTGACTTCAGACTATATACTACAAAGCTACAATAATCTTTAAACCATTTTGAGTTTATTTTTGTATATGGTGTGAGGGAGTGTTCTAATTTCATTGATTACATGTAACTGTCCAGCTTGCCCGACTGCACTTGTTGAAGAGACTGTCTTTTCTCCATTGTATATTCTTGCCTTCTTTGTCATAGATTAATTGACCATAGTTGTGTGGGTTTATTTCTAGGGTCTCTATTCTGTTCCCTTGATCTATGTATCTGTTTTGGTGCCAATACAATGCTATTTTGATTACTGTAGCTTTGTATTATAGTTTGAAGTCTGGAAGGGTTATACCTTAGTTTTATTCTTTTTCCTGAAGATTGCTTTGGCAATTCTGGGTCTTTTGTGGTTCCATATAAATTTTGGGATTATTTGTTCTAGTTCTGTGAAAAAAGTAATGGGTGTTTTGATAAGGATTGCATTAAATCTGTAGGTTGCTTTGAGTAGTATGGCCATTTTAACAATATTAATTCTTCTAATGCAAGAACAGGGGATATCTTTTCATTTATTTGTATCGTATTTAATTTCCTTTATCAGTGTTTTATAGTTCTCAGAGTGTAGGTTTTTCACCTCCTTGGTTAAGTTTATTCCTAGGTATTTTATTCTTTTTTGACATGATTTTAAATGGATTTTTTTCTCCTCTTTCTAACATTTCATTATTAGCGTAAAGAAACAACAGATTTCTGAATATTGATCTTGTATCCTACTACCCTGCTGAATTCATTTATCAGTTCTAATAGTTTTTGCGTGGAGACTTTAGGGTTTTCTATATAGAGTACCATGTCATTTGTAAATAGTGACAGTTTTACGCCTTCCCTTCCTATTTAGATACCTTTTATTTGTTTTTCTTATCTGAGTGCTGTGGTGGCTAAGACTTCCAATACTATGTTGAATACAAGTGATAAGAGTGGGCATCCTTGTCTTTTTCTTGAATTTAGCGGGAAGACTTTCAGCTTTTCACTGTTGAGTATTATGTTGGTTGTGAGTTTGTCATAAATGGCCTTTACTATGTTGAGATGTGTTCCCTCTGTACCCATTTTGGTGAGTGTTTTCATGAATGGATTTTGAACTTTGTAAAATGCTTTTTCTGCATCTATTGAGACAATCATGTGGGTTTTGTCTTTCCTTTTGTTTATGTGGTATATCACATTGATTGAACCATCTTTGCAAACCTGGAATGAACCCAACTTGATCATGGTGTATGACCCTTTTAATGTATTGTTGGATTCAGATTGCTAATATTTTGTTGAGGATTTTTGCATCTATATTCATCAAAGATACTTGCCTATAATTTTTTTTGGTATTATCTTTGTCTAGTTTTGGTATCAGGGTGATAATGTCCTCATAGAATGAACTTGGGAGTATTCCCTGCTCTCATAGTTGTGTAGTATTAATGCCAGCATCTTACCAACTAAGAGAAAGGGTGTGTATTCAAAGGCACAATTTCCAGAACTGCATTTAATAATCTAGGAGTAGCTGAACTATAAATTTATACCAGGCCTGTTAGCACTTTTATTTTCTTCATATAGCATAGCATTTTCTTTTCTATTTTGCTTCAATTTACTGAGATGATCTCTTTGGGAAATGTTCTAAAATGGATTCTAAATTTTTCATTTTCATGGGTTAAAGTAAATATTTCAGAACAGGCCTTTTCACTGTATGGCCAATGAATCTCAACTTGTTGGATCAGAGTGACTGGAGTAATGGGAGCAGTGAGGTTGGTGCATCTTAAGAGATTCTCCCTCTCCACCTTCACCTGCGAGTCAACCAACTCTCTTCCAGTGGAAAACTTGTCCCCAGGTGTTCAGCAAAGGTAACACCCTGCTATACCCCCTTAAAAATGTCTGTCATTGGGTTCTTATAGGAAAGGTGGTAAGAATTCCCAAAAATCTTCCTAAATGCTCTCAGTGGGCCCCTCCCTGAGAACCAAGATGGTCACCCATAGAGATGGCTGCAATCCAAAGAGAAATAGTGAGTGAAAACTTCAGAGATAAAGGGGGAAGGACAGGTCAGGAGGGAGCTTTGGGGTTGGGTGCATGCAAAGGTCCCGCAGAGTCGGTATCAGACACAGAAGCCTCAGAAGTTGGATATGCCTGGTTAGAAAACAGGAGATTTACTGGGTGGACTTGGGAGGAAAGACTCACAGAACCTTGGAAAATGTGCAGGAACTAAGAGACCTTTACAGGCAAGCAGCTAAAACAGTCTGCCATGTTGTTGCTGTTGCCATCACTACCGACACCCTAACCAGACAGCCTGCCACTGCTGCTCATGGAACTTTAGCCTTTCTGGCTTCCCTGAGATTCAGAGTTCTGGATAGGAGCATCTGATTAGCTGAAACCAAACCATGTCTGCACCCTATTTCCAGGGGCAGGGAGACAGAGTTATCTCTTTCCTTTAGCTTCTACTCTGGGATATGAGGCACTTTTCCACCGAAGATTATGTAATGGAGAGGGTAGCTTCCCCCTAAATGAGAAGGGAGTTGGGTGCTGGGCAGTTAAAAATAGGACAGAGGGCCAAGGTATCCACATTAAAAACATTCAGGGAGTTATTAACTGGGCTCAGAGATTTAAAAAAATTATTTGTTCTTTTGCAATGAAAAACATCTTCTATTATTTGGGAAATTTTTGAAGACCAAGACTATCACCCCCAAAATTTTAAAGGCAATTTTGTGATACTCTGCTGATTCACATCTAGGATCAGCCACATAGATTCAAAATTCTTTCTTAGGTCCCTTTGGAGTACTTTAAAATCCATTTCAGATTCCTATGAATGTTCAGCAGAAATCATCAAGGCTAACCCATAATCTAATTCTACAGATGAAAGAAGGTATAAGGAGCAACAAGCTTGAGTAGTCAGAGACTGGGTGTGGGCAAGATAAGAGGTAACCCAGGTTAGGAAAACAACTTTAGTCTTAATAAAATATGGGTGTGATTAGGGACACAGCTGAGGGAAGGGAATCATCCTTGGGCAGCACTGAGGAAATAAAATCTTGGTACTGTAGGGAGCTGGAGGGTCAGAAATTATGTAAATGAGCAAGTGTTAAAGATGGTATTTTATTTGGGGGAGGAGAACCAGGAGAAAGGCATCTTGACCTCAAGCTCTTCTTTAGAATACAAATCTAGAACATGTACTTGACAAGTATACGGGTTGCTTAAGAAAGAATGGAGCTCTTCTGGCAAACACAGGCCCTGGGTGAGGGGTGCTGTGGTTGCATTGCACAAGACTGAGATCATGACCAGGAAGACTAACTAAGACCAGTTTATATGTACAGATACTATTATTATTGATGTTCTTTCTATTTTTACCATGTGAATGCCTGGATCTTAGCAGGGGGAAAATGGTCTCACTGCAATACACATTACTAAAGGGAACTTCCCATTTCTCTTTAAAGAACATGTTTTTGCTTGAAAATTTTCCAAATAGGTGCATTTTTCCTCCAGGTTCTATCTATTCTTTGCATTCTGCCCTCTCCTGCAAGTTTTGCCTTCATGGGACTCTCCTTCCAACCCTTCATCCCTTTTCAAAATACTTCTTTTGCTCTTAACAGTTAAAAGGGCAAAATCCCCACTTGACTTTGCTGGAAGCTGCTCTGGGCTCTCTTCCAATCCAAACTCTGCCCTGCTCTAGGCTCTTTTCCAATCCAAACCCTGCCCTGCTCTAGGATCTGCTGGACTCCACCGTCCTCTACTAAGCATCCTCTAATTTTTCAGTGTGAAATTAATCTCTCCACCCTCTGAACAATAATTGTTCTTACTTTATGTACCACTGAACTATTTTCCTTTCATATTCTTAGGTATTCTTGTGAATATTTATTCTCTTATCTTCCCAACAAGATTGTTAACCTCTTGCATATAGAAAGAGCTCAACAATTCTGGTCAGCTGAAATGCGAAGGCAGCAAAATACATTGGAAAGAATATGGGCTTTGGAACTGGACACATCTGATTTTTAATCCTTACTTGGGCTATGGAGATTTACTTTCCTCATATGTAAAATGGGGATAGTAAAATTCACCCCACAGTATTGTTGTGATGTCTGGAGATCTTATGTAAAGATCTTAGTACATATAAAGTGTTAAGTAAGTGCTAGGCATTTTTAGTTTTGCATCATAAAAATAGGAAGCAGTGATGTACTCTTTAGTTTTAAAGTTAGTTACAGACAGAGAAAAATCATATTCCAGATAGAATTAATACTGTTTTAGAGATATGTATAGCAGAAATGTAACACTTATTAGTCTTTTCCTCCAAAAAATTACAGATTTTAGGTAAACAAAGACTTAGCTTTTAAAAGGTTTTTTAAAAAGTCACTTTAATATGCATTTATAAATACCCAAATATTTCAGCTTTACATCTCAAAACTCTAGTTTTTAGGTAATGGGCATTTGATAATGATTTCAAATAAAATAATTAAGTCTCAGAAAAAATTTAGTATGAAACATATAATCCATACAAAAAATATGAATAATAACATAATGAACAGCCAGGTCATTTTATTTTTTGCTGATTTATTTTTAATTTTTATTTTATATTGGAGTATAGTTGATTTACAGTGTGTTAGTTTCAGGTGTACAGCAAAGTGATTCAGTTATACATATCTCCATTCTTTTTCAGATTCTTTTTCCGTATAGGTTATTACAGAATATTGAGTAGAGTTCCCTATGCTATATAGTAGTCCATGTTGATTATCTATTTTATATATAGTAGTGTCTATATGTTAATCCCAAATTCCTAATTTATCCCTCCCCCACTCTCTCCTTTGGTAACCATAAGTTTGTTTTCAAAGTCTGTGAGTCTGTTTCTGTTTTGTAAATAATTTCATTTGTATAATTTTTTAGATTCCACATATATGTGATATCATATATTTGTCTTTGGCTTACTTCACTTAGTATGATCATCTCTAGGTCCATCCATTAATAATAATGCAGGGCTTTCCTGGTGGCGCAGTGGTTGAGAGTCTGCCTGCCGATGCAGGGGACACGGGTTCATGCCCCGGTCTGGGAAGATCCCACATGCCACGGAGCGGCTGGGCCCGTGAGCCATGGCCGCTGAGCCTGCGCGTCCGGAGCCTGTGCTCCACAACAGGAGAGGCCTGCGTACCACAAAAATAATAATAATAATAATGGCATTGTTTCATCTTTTTATGGCTGAATAGTATTCCACTGTATATGTGTACCACCACTTCTTTATCCATTTCTGTTGATGGACATTTAGGTTGTTTCCATGTCTTGGCTACTGTGAATACTGCTGCAATGAACATTGGGGAACATAAATCTTTTCAAAGTATGGTTTTCTCTGGATATATGCCCAGGAGTGAGATTGCTGTATCATATGGTATTAGTTTTTTAAGGAACCTCCATACTGTTCTTCATAGTGGTTGTAACAATTTACATTTTCACCAACTGTATACGAGGGTTTCCTTTTTTCCACACCCTCTCCAGCATTTATTGTTTGTAGATTGTTTTGATGATGGCCATTCTGACCTGTGTGATGTGATACCTCACTGTAGTTTTGATTTGCATTTCTCTAATAATTAGAAATGTTGAGCATCTTTTCATGTGCTACTTAGCCATCTGTATGTCTTCCTTGGAGAAATGTCGATTTAGATATTGTGCCCATTTTTTGTTTGGGTTGTTTTTTGATATTGAGCTGCATGAGCTGTTTGTATATTTTGGAGATTAATCCCTTGTCAGTTGCTTCATTTGCAAATATTTTCTCCCATTCTGTGGGTTGTCTTTTCGTTTTATTGTTTCCTTTGCTATGCAAAACCTTTCAAGTTTAATTAGGTCCCTTTTGTTTATTCTTGTTTTTGTATTCATTACTCTAGGAGGTGGATCCAAAAAGATACTGCTGCAATTTATGTCAAAGAATGTTCTGCCTATGTTTTTCTCTACGAGTTTTATAGTGTCTGGCCTTACATTTAGGTCTTTGATTCATTTTGAGTTTATTTTTGTGTATACTGTTAGAGAATGTTCTAATTTCATTCTTTTACATGTGGCTGTCCAGTTTGCCCAGCACCACTTATTGAAGAGACTATCTTTTCTCCATTGTATATTCTTGCCTCCTGTGTCATAGATTAGGTGACCACAGGTGCGTGTGTTTAGCTCTGGGCTTTTCATCCTGTTCCATTGACCTATATTTCTGTTTTTGTGCCAGTACCATACTGTCTTGACTACTGTAGATTTGTAGTGTAGTCTGAAGTCAGGAAGCCTGATTCCTCCAGCTCCATTTTTCTTCCTCAGGATTGCTTTAGCTATTTGGGGTCTTTTGTGTTTCCATACAAATTAAAATTTTTTTTGTTCTAGTTCTGTGAAAAAATGCCATTGGTAATTTGATAGGGAATGCACTGAATCTGTAGATTTCCTTGGGTAGTATAGTCATTTTGATGATATTGATTCTTCCAATCCAAAAGTATGGTATATCTTTCCATTTGTGTCATCTTCAATTTCTTTCATCAGTGTCTTATAGTTTTCAGACTACAGGTCTCTTGTCTCCTTAGGTAGGTTTATTCCTAGGTATTTTTTTTTCATTTTTATTGGAGTATAGTTGGTTTACAATGTTGTGTTAGTTTCAGGTGTACAGCAAAGTGAATCAGTTGTACATATACATACATCAACTATTTTTTAGATTTTTTCTAGATTCTTTTCCCATATAGGTACTCAATACTCATTACAGAGTATTGAGTTAATTTCCCTGTGCTATACAGTAGGTCCTTATTAGTTATCTATTTTATATATAGTAGTGTGTATATGTCAATCCCAATCTCCCAATTAATCCCTCCCCCTGACTTTATCCCTGGCAACCATAAGTTTGACTCTATACATAAGTTTGTTTCTTTACATCTGTGACTCTGTTTTGTAAATAAGTTCTTTTGTACCATTTTTTAGGTTCCACATATAAACGATATCATATGATATTTGTCTTTCTCTGACTTACTTCACTCATTATGACACTCTCTGGGTCAATGCGTGTTGCTGCAAATGGCATTATTTCATTCTTTTTTATGGCTAATATTCCATAGTATATATGTACCACATCTTCTTTATCCATTCCTCTGTCGATGGACATTTACGTTGCTTCCATGTCTCCTAGGTATTTTATTCTTTTTGATGCAATGGTAAACTTGATTGTTTCCTTAATTTCTCTTTCTGATTGTTCATTGTTAGTGTATAAAAATGCAACGGATTTCTGTGTATTAATTTCATATCCTGCAACTTTATCAAATATATTGATGAGCTTTAGTAGTTTTCTGATAGCATTGTTAGGATTTTCTACGTATAGTATCATGTCATTTGCAAACAGTGACAGTTTTACTTCTTTTTCAATTTGGATTCCTTTTATTTCTTTTTCTTCTTTGATTTCTGTGGCTAGGACTTCCAAAACTATGTTGAATAATAGTGGTGAGAGTGAACATCCTTGTCTTGTTCCTGATCTTAGAGGAAATGCTTTCAGCTTTTCACCATTTAGTTTGATGTTAGCTGAATGTAGGTTTGTCATATATGGCCTTTATTATATTGAGGTAGGTTCCCTCTATGCCCACTTTCTGGAGTTTTTAAAATCATAAATCGGTTTTGAATTTTGTCAAAAGCTCTTTCTGCATCTATTGAGGTGATCATATGGTTTTTATTCTTCAGTTTGTTAATGTGGTGTATCACACTTATTAATTTGTAAATATTGAAAAATCCTTGCATCCCTAGGATAAATCCCACTTGATCGTGGTGTAAGATCCTTTTAATGTGTTGTTGGAGTTAGTTTGGTAGTATTTTGTTGACGATTTTTGTGTCTGTGTTCATCAGTGATATTGTCCTGAAATTTTTGTGTGTGATATCTCTGGTTTTGGTATCAGGGTGATGGTGGCCTCATAGAATGAGCTTGGGAGTGTTTCATAGAATGAGCTTGGGAGTGTTTCTTCCTCTGCAAGTTTTTGGAATACTTTCAGAAGAATAGGTGTTAACTCTTCTCTAAATGATAGATTTCACCTGTGAAGCCATCTGGTCCTGGGCTTGTGTTTAATCACAGTTTCAATTCCAAGGCTTGTGATTGGTCTGTTTATATTTTCTATTTCTTCCAGGTTCAGTCTTGGAAGGTTGTATCTTTCTAAGAATTTGTCCATGGTCTTCTACGTTGTTCATTTCATCGGCATGTAGTTGCTTGTAGTAGTCTCTTATGATCCTTTGTATTTCTGTGGTGTCAGTTGTAACCTCTTTTTCATTTCTAATTTTATTGATTTGAGCTCTCTTCCTTTTTTTCTTGATGAGTCTGGCTAAAGGTTTATCAATTTTGTTTATCTTTTCAAAGAACCAGCTTTTATTTTCATTGATGTTTCTATTGTTTTGTCTCTATTTCATTTATTTCTACTCTGATATTTATGATTTCCTTCCTTGTACTAACTTTGGGTTTTTTCATTCTCTAGTTACTTTATGTATAAAGTTAGGTTGTTTGAGATTTTTTCTTGTTTCCTGAGGTAAGGCTTGCTATAAACTTCCCTCTTACAAATGCCTTTGCTATGTCCCCTAGGTTTTGGATCACTGTGTGTTTATTTTAATTTCTCTAAAGGTATTTTTTGATTTCCTCTTTGACTTCTTTAGTGATCTATTTGTTGTTTAGTAACATATTGTTTATCCTCCACGTGTTTGTATTTTTTACAGTTTTTTTCTTGTAGTTGATTTGTAATCTCATAGTGTTGTGGCTGGAAAAGATGCTTGATATGATTGATTTCAATTTTCTTAAATTTACCAAGGCTTATTTTGTGGCATGTGATCAATCCTGGAGAATGTTCCATGTGCACTTGAGAAGAATGTGTATTTTGCTGTTTTAGATGGAATGCTCTCCCTATATTTAAGGCCTGTGTTTCCTTACTGACTTTTTGTCTGGATGATCTGTCCATTGATGTAAGTGGGGTGTTAAAGTCCCCCACTATTATTGTGTTACTGTTGATTTCTCCTTTTGTGGGTCAGCCAGGTCATTTTAAAAGATATTTCTCTATGAAATAAATCAAGAGTGTTAGAGATACAGAGAGTGAATAGTACTTGATAAGTAAAAAATGGTACTGTGCTGGGGGGGTTTCAGCCTTTAAAGAAAAAGGTAGTACAAATTGAAATGGAAAGTTTTTATATTGCTTGTGCATTAATCATCTACCATGCTGCCCCCTTTCAATAATTCTAGGGTGAAATGTTTACCTAAGAAGAGTGTAACTGATATTGACAAACTTCTAGCCAGGCTCACCAAGAAGAAAAGAGAGAGGACCCAAATGAATAAAATAAGAAATGAAAGAGAAATAACTGATACCACAGAAATACACATAATCATAAGAAATTACTATGAAGTTATATGCCAACAAATAGACAACCTAGAAGAAATGGACAAGTTTCTAGAAACATACAGCCTGCCAAGACTGAGCAGACTGATCAGTAGAAGTGAAAAACATCTATAATGATAAATTTAAAAAACTCCCTGCAAACAGAAGTCCAGGACTGGATGGCTTCACTGGGGAAGTCTACCAAACATACAAGGAAGAACTTATATCTATCCTTCTCAAACTATTCCAAAAGGCATTCTATGAAGCCACCATCACCCTGATACCAAAACCAGACAAAGACACCAGAAAAAGGAAATTACAGGCCAATATCTTTGAAGACTATAGATGCAAAAATCCTCAAGAAAATATTAGCAAAGCAAATCCAACAACACATAAGAAGGATCACACACCATGATCAAGTGGTATTCACTCAAAGGTCACAAGGATGGTTCCACATATGCAAGTCAATCAATGTGATACACCACATCAAAAGAAAAGATAAAAAAACAAACACATGATCATCTCAATAGATGCAGAAAAAAGTTTGATAACATTCAGCATCAATTCATAATAAAAACTCTCACCAAAATGGATATAGAGGGAACATATCTCAACATAATAAAGGCTATTTATGACAACCTACAGCCAATATAATATACTTAATGGTGAAAAGCTGAGTTTTCCTGCTACATTCAGGATAAAAGACAAGGATGCCCACTCTCATCACTTCTATTCAACATAGTATTGGAAGTCCCTGTCACAGCAAACCAGAAAAATAAAAGGTATCCAAATTGGAAGGGAAGAGGTAAAATTGTCACTACATGCAGATGACGTGATACTATATATAGAAAACCCCAAAACTACTAGATCTAATAAATGAAATCAGCAAAGTAGCAGGATACAAGATTAACGTTCAGAAATTGTTTCCATTTCTTTACACTAACAATGAAATATCAGAAAGGGAATGTAAAAAAACAATTCCTTTTAAAATCACACCAATAAACAAATAAATCAAATACCCAGGAATAAACCTGACCAAGAAGGTGAAAGACTTACATGCTGAGAACTATGAAACATTAGTAAAGGAAATTCACAGAAATGGAAAGATATCCCATGCTCTTGGAAGAATTAATATTGTTAAGATGGCAATACTACCCAAAACAATCTACAGATTTAATGTGATCCCTATCAAATTATCCATAATATTTTTCACAGAACTAGAACAAATAATCTAAAAATTTATTTGGAACCATAGAAGACCCAGAATTGCCAAAGAAATCCTGAGCAAGAAAATAAAAAGCAGGAGACATGGCTTCCCTGGTGGCGCAGTGGTTGAGAGTCCGCCTGCCAATGCAGGGAACACGGGCTCGTGCCCCAGTCCGGGAAGATCCCATATGCCACGGAGCGGCTGGGCCTGTGTGCCATGGCCACTGAGACTGCACATCCAGAGCCTGTGCTCCGCAATGGGAGAGGTCACAATAGTGAGAGGCCTGCGTATCCCTCCAAAAATAAAAGTAAAACAGGAGACATTAACTCCCACAGACTTCAGACAATACTACAAAGGTATAGTAATCAAAACAGTGTGGTACTGGTACAAAAACAGACATATAGATCAATGGAACAGAATAGAAAGCCCAGAAATAAACCCACACACCTACAGTCGATTAATCTTCAACAAAGGAGGCAAGGATATAAAATGGGAAAAAGACAATCTCTTCAGCAAGTGGTGCTGGGAAAGTTGGACAGTCCCATGTAAATCAATGAAGTTAGAACACACCCTCACACCATGCACAAAAATAAACCTAAAATGGTTTAAAGACTTAAACATAAGACATGACACCATAAAACTCCTAGAAGAGAATATAGGCAAAACATTCTCTGACATGTCATACCAGTATTTTCTTAGGTCTCCCAAGGGAATAGAAATAAAAATAAACAAATGGGACCTAACCAAACTTACAAGCTCTTGCATAGTAAAGAAAATCATTAAAAAAAAAAAAGAAGGGCTTCCCTGGTTGCACAGTGGTTGAGAGTCTGCCTTCCGATGCAGGGGACACGGGTTCATGCCCTGGTCCAGGAAGATCCCACATGCCGTGGAGTGGCTGTGTCCGTGAGCCATGGCTGCTGAGCCTGTGCATCCGGAGCCTGTGCTCTGCAATGGGAGAGGCCACAACAGTGAGAGGCCCGTGTACCACACACACAAAAAAGAAAACATGAAAAGATAATCTATGCAATGGGAGAAAATATTTGCAAATGATGTGACAGATAAGGGATTAATCTCCAAAATATACAAACAGCTTACACAACAACAAAAACAACCCAATCAAAAAATCAGCAGAAGACCTTAATAGACATATCTCCAAAGACATATAGATGGTTATGTGAAAAGATGCTCAACATTACTAGTTACTAGAGAAATGCAAATCAAAACTACAATGAGGTATCACCTCACACTGGTCAGAATGGCCATCATCAAAAAATCTACAAAAAGTAAATGCTGGAGAGGGTGTGGAGAAAAGAGAACCCTCTTGCACTGTTGGTGGGAATTGATATAGCCAATATGGAGAACAGTATAGAGGTTCCTTAAAAAACTAAAAATAGAATTACCATACAATCCAGCAATCCCACACCTGGCGTATACCCAGAGAAAGCCATAATTCAAAAAGATACATGCACCCAAATGTTCATAGCAGCACTGTTCACAATAAGCAAGATATGGAAACAACCTAAATGTCCATCAACAGAGGAACAGATAAAGAAGATGTGGTACATATATACAATGGAATACAACTCAGCCATAAAAAAGAATGAGATAATGCCATTTGCAGCAACATGGATGCAACTAGTTTATCATACTAAGTGAAGTAAGTCAGAAAGAGAAAGACAAATACCATAAGATATCACTTATATGTGGAATCTAAAATATGGCACAAATGAACCTAACTACAAAACAGAAACAGACTCACAGACATAGAGAACAGACTTGTGGTTGCTGGGGGTGGGGGTGGGAGGGTGGAAGGAGAGGGATGGACTGGGAGTTTGGGGTTAGTAGATGCAAACTATTACATTTAAAATGGATAAACAACAAGGCCCTACTGTATAGCACAGGGAAATATATCCAATATCCTAGGATAAACCATAATGGAAAAGAATATTAAAAACAAGAATGTATATATATGTATAACTGAGTCACTTTACTGTACAGCAGAAATTAGCACATTGTAAATCAACTATACTTCAATTAAAAAAACTATTAGAACTAATAAATGAATTCAGCAAGGTAGCAGGGTACACGATCAATATACAGAAATCTGCTGTATTTCTTTATGTTAACCATGAAATATCAGATAGAGAGAGTAAAAAAAAAATCCTGTTTAAAGTTGCATCAAAAAAAAAAAAACCTAGGAATAAACCTAACTGAGGATGTGAAAGACCTATATGCTGAGAACTATAAAACATTGATAAAGGAAACTGAAGATGATTCAAAGAGATGAAAAGATACCCCCTGCTCGTGGATTGGAAGAATTAATATTATTAAAATAGCCATACTACCCAAAGCAATCTACAGATTTAATGTGATCCCTACCAAATTACCCATGGTATTTTTCACAGAACTAGAACAAATAATCCTAATATTTACACAGAACCACAAAAGACCCAGAATTGCCAAAGCAATCCTGAGGAAAAAGAACAAAGCTGGAGGTATAACTCTCCCAGACTTCAGACAATACTACAAAGCTACAGTAATCAAAACCGTGTGGTACTGGCACAAAAACAGATATATAGATCATGGAACAGAATAGAGAGCTCAGAAATAAACCCACACACCTACTAATCTTCAACAAAGGAGACAAGAACATACAATGGAGAAAAGACAGTCTTCAAAAGTGCTGTTGGGAAAACTTGACAGCTTCATGTAAATCAATGAAGTTAGGATGCATCCTCATACTATACACAAAAAAATTCAAAATGGCTTAAAGACCTAAATGTAAGACATAGCACCATAAAACTCCTAGAAAAGAACATAGGCAAAACATTCTTTGACATAAATTATAGCAATATTTTCTTAGATCAGTCTCCCAAGGGAAAAGAGATAAAAGCAAAAGTAAACAAATGGGACCTAGTCAAACTTATAAGCTTTTGCACAGCAAAGGAAACCATAAACAAATGAAGAGGCAACCTATGTACTGTGAGAAAATATTTGCAAACGATATGACTGACAAGGGCTTAATTTCCAAGATATACAGACAGCTCATACAACTCAATATCAAAAACAAACAACCCAAAAAAAAATTAAATTAAAAAAAAAAAAAACCCAATCAAAAAATGGGCAGAAGACCTAAATAAACTTCTCCAAAGAATACATCCAGATGGCCAACAGGCACATGAAAAAAAATGCTCAACATTGCTAATTATTAGAAAAATGCAAACCAAAAACCACAATGAGGTATCACCTCATATCAATCATAATGGCTATCATCAAAAAGTCTACAAGTAATAAATTCTGGAGAGAGTGTGGAGAAAAGGGAACCCTGTTGGTAGGAATGTAAATTGGTGCAACCACTATGGAAAACAGTCTGGAGGCTCCTTGAAAGCTAAAAATAGAGTTACAATATGATCTAGCAATCCCATTCCTGGGTATGTATCTGGAAAAGATAAAACTCTAATTCAAAAAGATACATGCACCCCAATGTTCATTACAGTGCTATTCACAATAGCCACGACATGGAAGCAATCTAAATGTCCATCAACAGGGACTTCCCTGGTGGTCCAGTGGTAAAGAATCCGCTTTACAATGCAGGGGATGTGGGTTCAATCCCTGGTCAGGGAACTAAGATCCCACCTGCCATGGGGCAACTAAGCCCGCTTGCCACAACTACTGAGCTTGCATGCCTCAATTAGAGCCCATGTGCTGGAAACTACAGATCCCATGCACTCTGGAACCTGCACACCACAACTACAGAGCCCACGTGCCCTGGAGCCTGTGCGCCACAACTAGAGAAGAGAAAACCCACATGCTACAACCAGAGAGAAGCCTGTGCACCGCAACGAAAGATCCCGCATGCCTCAGTGAAGATCCTGAATGCCGCAGCTAAGACCTGATGCAGCCAAAAATAAATAAATAAGTCTTTTTTAAAAAAGGAAATGAATATGGTAGATTTAAAAAAAAGTCCTTTAACAAATGAATCGTTAACGAAGATGTGGTATATATATGGGTGTGTATACACACACACACACATACACACAATGGAATATTATTCAGCCGTGAAAAGAATGAAATATTGCCATTTTCAGCAACATAGATGGACCTAGAGATTATCATACTAAGTGAAGTCAGGCAGAAAGACAAATATGGTATCATTTATATGTGGAATCTGAAAAAAAAATAAAAATCAGCTTATTTACAAAACAGAAAGACTCACAGACATAGAAAACAAACTTATGGTTACCAACGTGGAAAAAGGAGGGAAGAGATAAATTAGGAGACTGGAATAACAGATACATACCACTATATATAAAATAGATAAACAATAAGGATTTACTGTGTAGCACAGGGAACTATATTCAACATCTTGTAATAACCTATAATGGAGAAGAATCTGAAGCTGTACACCTGAAACTAACAGAATATTGTAAATCAACTATAATTAAATTTTTTAAAAAGAAATTTTGGCAAATTCCATATGGTCTTCTATGAAAATCCAACCATTGCTGATAACAGTATTCCTTTACTAGAAAGAATATTTACTGCCATTGGAAGTCAATGGAATATGAGACAACAAACTGAAATACAGCTTTTCACATAATCTTTTGTTGAATTACTGATGTTTTCTTTCTTTTTATAAGACAAAATGTCACAGTAATAATTAGGGTTTCCAACCAATTCCAAGTCAAAATTCAGGATTACATTTCTGTCTTTGATGTTTTGTCAGTGATTACAACAGCTTCACAGATATTTAAGAGAAACAAACTAATAAAAGGTAGTTTTATGTTTAAAATACAATTTGCAAGAGACTGATTGGAGGAATCATCAATTAAAGAAGCTTAATGCTAGAAGATCATGTGGTCCAACCCCTGATTTTGTGATTATAATCCCATTGTAGAAACATGGATATCAGATGCCTTCTTTGCCCCTCCTACACCTGCCTCTGGCAGTAGAACTCTAGGGACTACAAAACAGACTTTCTTGCTCTCTGGCTTCAATTTAATAACCAATGGGGAGTCCCTATAGGATATCAAAGGAAGGGAGTATTATCAGGATCCCCCAGATGAATGCCTACCTTAATGAAAAGTCATAACTCATGTCAGGCAACCCTCTCCTTCCAGATTTTTCTAATCACTCCCTCCCCTTGTCCTTTCAGGCCCAAGTGCGGTAAGAGCTGCTGCTAAACCTGGGTACTGCCCTACCCGCTCTGGTTTCTCACCCACAGTGGTTTGCAAATTTTAGCTTGCATTGGAATCGCCTGGTGGGCTCCTTAAACCCAGGTTACTAGTTACCCCCATGGCAAAATTTCTGATTCATATGTCTGAGATGGCTGCTGATAATTTGCATTTTTAACAAGCTCCCAGGTGATGCTAGCAGCACTGCCCTATATCTTGACCACCTTTTAATAAATTATCCTAAATTGAGTTTGTTATCTCTTCCTTCTGGAACCTTGACTAATATAAATGGCTAAAAAAAAGAAATTGGTTGAAAATAGACAAAGTTTGTTGTATGATTAAATATGATTTTCAGGTGCTTGTTTGAAAAGTCTTTAAATCAAAGAAGAGAAAGCTGTAGGGATTTAGGAAATCGTTTGTCCAATTATTAAATTTCAGAGCAGAAGAAATGCAGACAAAGAGAGGTCAAGTGATTTATCAGCCACTTGGTGTCCTGCTTTTCAGGGAAGTCTTTTCAGGATACTATTCTGCTTCTTATCATATAGCAACTCTTATCCCTCTCACCCCACCTCCCTCGCCCCTCCCCTGGATTGTGTAATTGCCTTCTGTGTTTCCATTATCTCTTTAGGTTTGGGTGCCTGTGGTACATGTGGTGTTTCAGGTAATCACCATAGTTTGGGGCAACTCAGGATAAGATCTGTAGCTGTTTTCAGCATAGGGCTTAGTAGAACCAAATGTTTCATTGATGTTTTGTGCTGATGGGAAATAAGAGTCAATGGCAGGACCTTTGTTTGAATAATAGAGTCTGGTCTATCCATTATCTTCCAAGTCATCTTGCACTCAGTCACACAGAAACTCACCTGACACTTTGCTTCTCTCTCACCTACTTTCCAAAGACGTTTTCCCAATCTTTATCAGCTTGGCTTTTCAAGTTGTTATCTGAGACCCCCACCCCTTGTCCTCCATCTGTTTAGGCATTTGCTTACTCAGCAGCTGTAGTTCTTCTTTGCCCTTTTTGCTTTGAAGTCTCTAAGTGGAAACCCAAGGCACTGTCTGCCCAGCTCCACCCATACTTTCCTGGGAGCTGCAGCCTGTTGCAGTGTTCTCTGGCGACAGAAATTGGACCAGGAATCAGTAAAATACACAAGTTCTTTCTTCGAGATTTTTTGACTATGGACAGGTAGATTTTTCCCAGGAGGCTAAAGCTATGAGATTGGAAACACTGGGGCTTTGAACAACCAGGTTTTCTGCAGAGGAAGGCAGGTGGCAGCCAAGTGAGGAGAAATGAATCTGGCATCCAGCAGTGAGAAATGGGGGTGCTGTTCAGCTACACCATGCCCTGGGTTCCAGCTGTTCCTGAGGATTAGGAACGTCCCTGGCCATCCTACCCTTTGATTGCTAAACTCATAAAAACTCCCCATTTTTGCTAAACCAGTTCAGTTTGGATTTCTATTTCATGAAGTCAAACATTGTGATTGATAAAATAGAACAAATGGTCATTTCTTTTTACCTGGTCATTATTAGTAATAACAGTATACATTTCTTGAGTATGTTTTATGGACCATTTAATCCATACAGCACTCCTCAGATGTGGGTAGAACAGGAGAGAAAACTGGGGCTGAGAGAGATTACATGGACATCTTCTGTCTCAGTGTTGTGCAACTATACATGGCTGAGCCAGATTCCTACCAGGTATCCCCAGATTTAAACAACCTGTGTTCTTAACCATGATGTTCTCTCTGAATCTCAATTATACCAAAGTTCCTTTTCAAGTAACAGGCAAGGATAGAAGGATGGGATTTTCAGTGCTCTTTTGTACTCAGAATTCAGGATCTTAGAGTTGAGCATCTTACCATTAAGTTTCATAGCATACACTTTCCAACTCGAGTATTTGCTCTACAATTTTCTCTGACTCAGCATAAAATTCTGCCTGGCAAAGTCCTGCTCATCCTTCAAAGCCCCATAGAACCTTTCCTACTCCAGGCTGAATAAACCACTCACTCCCTTTCTTCCTGCTCTCCTGTTCACATTATAGTTAATGGGTTACATGTCTGACTCTAATACTATGTCGAGAGTTCCATGAAGTCATGGACCATGTATTCATCACTTGTCTAACTCCTGTTCTTTACACAATACCTGCCTTAGAATAGGTGCTTAGTAACTACTTGTTGAGTTAAATCGATTTGGGAAGCATGCAGAGCCTAACCAGTGCAGATGAAGAAACCATATTCTTATGCCTGGACAATTATGAAAAATGGCACAAGGTGGCCCAAACACAATGGCTCAGGTGAGCAGATGTCTTTACAAGGGGCCGGGGACCATCTAGTGTGACTAATGGGAGACTTCCAATCCTTCACTCCTAATGCAGTTTATCCTCAATACCTGTCAAAGTCTGAACACTGTTCACTAACTGAATTTGAAATACCCAGGCACTCACTGTGGCATATAAAATACAATATAAATATGATTTATTTATGATCCTTGACTGTATCCCAGGTGACATTCTGAATATTTTTGTCGGCGCTGGCTTTATTTTAATTGATAGTACAAGACCATATAGCATGGGCCAGTGTCTTCATTTCCAGGGCCTGAGATGACGGTTTCATGGACCAAGCTCTGAACATGCCTCTGGGCCTGGCTCTGAGTTTAAATTTGCCTTTTTAGGGCAACGGTTTAAATCCCTCCAGTGGCTCAGCTATTCTCGGGTCTCTTCCATGAATCAGCAAGTGGGAGGCAGCTGGCAGCTGGCAGCTGGCAATGAGATTTGAGCTATATTGCATAAGGACCAGGAGATAGAGAAGCCAGGACATAACACTGCAGTGAAAATGAGGAAGAAAGAGAAATCACTAGTTTGGCTTACAAATTCACCACTTGCTATCTACATGTAATTTACCAACTTTTTAGTAACTATGGCCAATATTTTATCTCAACCCCATCTCAACTTGGTACTCAACCCATTTTTGGACTTCCTCCTTTCCACCTACAACTGCTGAGTAATCACAAAATGCCACAAGAAGGCACACCTCATGTAAACATAAATTATACAAGATACCTGAAAGATAAATTAAAAATTACTCTTGGAGTATCTGAGTGTCACCCCTCTTGAAGAACATGAATAAATGAGAGTTCCCTGAATTTTAGACAGCCTCTTTTAATTGAATTTAAAATATTCAATTAGAAACATAACTGTGAGGCACAAGATGGCAGAGTAGGAAGACCTTGAGCTCTTCTCTTCTCACAGGCACACCAAAATCACAGTTATTAACAGAACATCCATCAATGAAAAAAAACAGGACGTACCAGAAAAAATATTCTGCAACTAAAAATATAAAGAAGGAACCACAATGAGACAGCAGGAGGGGCGGAGTAGCAATATAGACAAATCCCATACCGCCAGGTGGGCAATCCACGAACAGGAGAATAATTACAGCTGCAGAGGTTCTCCCAAAGGAGTGAGAGGTCTGAGCCCCACTTCAGGCTCCCCAGCCCAGGGGTGCTGTACTGGGAAGACAAGCCCCCAGAGCACTTGGCTTTGAAGGCCACAGGGCTTATTTTGGGAGTCCCAGAGGGCTGGGGGAAATAGAGACTTTATTCTTAAGGGATTCACACAAAGTCTCACATGCTCTAGAACCCAGGGTAGAAGCAGTAATTTGGTAGGAGCTTGGGTCAGACCTACCTTCTGAACTCTAGAGAGTCTCCTGGAGAGGCAGGAGATAACTCCAATTCACCCTAGGGACATAGACTCCCGGCAGTTATTTTGGGGAGCTCCTTCTACCACATGGTAACACCATTCTGGAATCTTCCTTCTAGATTATTACCACAGCACCCAGTCCCACTGCAGCCCAACAGTCTGCAGGCACCAGTACTGAGATGCCTCAGGGCAAACAGCTGGACACTGACACAACTCCACCTACCAGCAGACAAGCTGCCTTAAGACCCCCTGGGTCCACAGCCGCCTCTGGACATGGCCCTCCTCACCAGAGGGCCCAGGATCTGTCCCCACACACCAGTGCACAGGCAATAGACCCAAGACCCCGAAGGCCTCCAGCCAGGGACCATGTGGGGCCCAGGCCCCACCCACCAGGAGCCTGTCCTAGCCTCAGACCCAGCTGAACCCACCAGCAGGCAGACACCATCCACAAAAAAAACAGCAACATCCCAGTCTATGGACTAGACCTGCCCTGGAACTGGCTGAGCCTGGTCCCTGCCCACTAGGAGGCCAACACAAGCTTCAAGATACCAGCCCCTGCAGCCAACCATGTCAGGAACCAGCCCACCTACCAGAGATCTGACACCTGCTCTGGGACCCCTAGGCCCTGCAACCAGACCCCAGGACATGGCTCTGTCCACCAGTAGGCTGGCACAAGCCCCAGGACCTGGCTTCATCCACCAGTAGGTGGGCAACAGCCCCAGGTTCTCCTGGATCCTGACTCTGCCCACCAGTAACACAGCACTAGCCCTGGAACCTCCAGGGTTCTGCAGTCAGCTGCCTCATGATCAGACCCCACCAACCAGCAGCTGACAGCCTCTGCACAAGGCAGGACCTGGCAACTAACCATACCAGGGCCAAATAAACCTACCAGACCACTGGTGTAGTCAGCTCACCACAAAAGAAATACCCACACAGTCCTCATAGAAGGAACCCCTAGAGCATATAGCTCTGGTGACAAGAGGTGAGTGTGCTATTGGGACTCATAGGATGTCTCCTACAGAAGGCCACTTCTCCAAAGTCAGGAAATACGAACAACTTACCAGGGGGTACATAAAAATAAAAATAGCAAGTTAGGCAAAATGAGGTGACAGAGGAACATATTCCAAATGAAGGAACAAGATAAAACTCCAGAAGAAGAACTAAGTGAAGTGGAGACAGGCAATCTACCTGAGAAAGAGTTCAGGATAGTGATCGTAAAGATGATCAAAAAATTGGGAGAAGAATGGATGCACAGAGTGAGAAGTTAGAAGTTTTTAACAAAGAGTTAGAAAAAATTAAAGAATAAATATAAAGAGATGAAGAATACAATAACTGAAATGAAAAAATACACTAGAAGGAATCAACAGTAGACTAAATGATACAGAGGAACAGAACAACGAGCTGGAAGACAGAGTAGTGGAAATCACTTATGCTGAACAGAAAAAAGAATAAAAAGAAATGAGGACAATTTAGAGACCTCTGGGACAACATCAAGTGCACTAATGTTTGCATTATAGGTGTCCAAAAAGGAGAAGAGAGAGAGAAAGGGGTTGAGAGCATAGTTGAAGAGATAATAGCTGAAAACCTCCCTAACTTGGGAAAGGAAACAGACATTCAAATCCAGGAAGTATAGAGAGTACCATACAAGATTAACCCAAAGAGGAACACACCAAGACATATTGTAAATAAAATGGCAAAAATTGAAGACAGAGAATATTAAAAGCTTCAAGAGAAAAGCAACACTTTATGTACAAGGGAACTCATGCAAGGTTATCAGCTGACTTTTCAGCAGAAACTCTGCAAGCCAGAAGGGTGTGGCACAATATTTTTAAAGTGATGAAAGTGAAAAACCTACAACCAAGAATACTCTACCCAGCAAGATTCTCGGTTCAGATTTGATGGAGAGATCAAAAGCTTCACAGACAAGCAAAAGCTAAAAGAGATCAGCACCACCAAACCAGCTTTAAAAGAAATGTTAAAGGAATTGCTCTAAGCAAAAAAGGACACAGTGAGAAACATGAAAATCATGTGAGGAGAAAGCTCATCAGTAAAGGCAAATGCACGGTAAAGGTAGGAAATCATCCCCTCACAAAGCCAGTAGGAAGGTTAAAAGACAAAAGTGGTAAAATCGTCTATATTCACAATAAGCAATAATTGTGAGGGGAGGAGAGTAAAATGCAGGGTTGTTGGAATGCATTTGAAATTAAGAAATCAGCAACTTAAAACAATCATGCATATATATAGATTGCTATATGAAAACCTCATGGTAACCACAAACCAAAAATCTATAATAGATACACACACAAAAAAGAAAAAGATAACACTAAAGATAGTCATCAAATCACAAGAGATGAGAAAAAAGAATAAAGGAATTAAAAAAAAAAGACCTACAGAAACAACCAAGAAACAATTAACAAAATGGCAATAAGAACATACATATAAATAATTACTTTAAATGTAAATGGACTAAATGCTCCAATCAAAAGATATAGAGAAAAGAAATGAGAAAAAAATCATTACATGGAGACTAAACAACATGCTACTAAAAAACCAACAGGTCAATGAGGAAATCAAAAAGAAAATTAAAAAATATCTTGAGACACATGACAATGAAAACAAAACCATACAAAATCTATGGGATGCATCAAAAGCAGTTCTTAGAGGGAAGTTAATAGCAATACAGGCCTTCCTCAAAAAAACAAGAAAAATCTCAAATAAACAACCTAACCTACCACCTAAAAGAATCAGAAAAACAAGAACAAACAAAACCTAAATTCAGCAGAAGAAAGTTAATAATAAAGATCAGGGAGGAAACAAAATAGGGATTTTTTAAAAAATAGAAAAAAATCAATAAAACCAAGAGCTGGTTCTTTGAAAGGGTAAAGAAATTGACAAACCTGTGGCCAGGCTCACCAAGAAGAAAAGAGAGAGAACCAAAATAAGCAAAATAAGAAATGAAAAAGGAAAAGTCTCAACCGCAGAAATACAAAAAACAATAAGAGAATACTATGAACAATTATATGCCAACAAATTTGACAACCTAGAAGAAATGGACAAACTTCTAGAAACACAGAGCCCACCAAAACTGAATCAAGAAGAAATAGATAATTTGAACAGACCAATCACTAGCAGTGAAATAGAATCTGTAATGATTTTTAAAACTCCCTGCAAACAAAAGTCCAGGACCAGATGGCTTCACAGGCGAATTCTACCAAACATACAAAGAACTTATATTTACCAATTCTTCTCAAACTCTTCCGAAAGACTGAAGAGGAGGGAACATTCCCCAAAACATTCTATGAAGCCGTGATCATCCTGATATCAAAAGCAGACAAAGATACCACCAAGAAAGAAAATTACAGGACAATATCTTTGATGAATATAGATGCAAAAATTCTGAACAAAGTATTAGCAAACTGAATCCAAAAACACATAAAAAAAATCATACACCATGACCAAGTGGGATTCATACCAAGTTCACAAGGATGGTTCAACATACACAAATCAATCAATGTAATACACCACATTAACAAAAGAAAATTAAGAAACCACATGACCATCTCAATAGATGCAGAAAAAGCACTTGAAAAAATTCAACATCGATTCATGATAAAAACTCTTACCAAAGTGGGTATACAGGGGACATATCTCAACATAATAAAAGCTATTTATGACAAACCCACAGCTAATACAATACTCAACAGTGAAAAGCTGAAAGTCTTTGCACTAAAATCTGGAACAAGACAAGGATGCCCACTCTCACAGCTTCTGTTCAACATAGTATTGGAAGTCCTAGCCACAACAGTCAAACAAGAAGACAAATAAAAGGTATCCAGATTGGAAGGGAAGAGGTAAAATTGTCACTACATGAAGATGAAATGATACTATATAAAGAAAACCCTAAGGACCCACACAAAAACTACTAGATCTGATAAATGAATTAAGCAAAGCAGCAGGATACAAGATTAACATTCAGAAATTGGTTGCATTTCTTTACACTAACAATGAAAATCAGAAAGAGAATGTAAAAAAAAAAAGAACAATTCCTTTTAAAATCACACACACAAAAAAACCTAGAAGTAAACCTGACCAAGGAGGTGAAAGACTTACATGCTGAGAACTATGAAACATTAGCAAAGGAAATTAAAGGGGGTTCAAAGAAATGGAAAGATATCCCATACTCTTGGATTGGATGAATTAATATTATTAAAATGGCAATATTACCCAAAACAATCTACAGATTTAATGCAATCCCTATCAAATTATCCATAACATTTTTCACAGAACTAGAATAATCTAAAAATTTATATGGAACCATAAAAGACCCAGAATTGCCAAAGCAATCCTGAGGGGGAAAATAAAAAGCAGGAGGCATAACTCCCCCAGACTTCAGACAATACTACAAAGGTATAGTAATCAAAACAGTGTGGTATTGGTACAAAAACAGACATATAGATCAATGGAACAGAATAGAAATAAATCCACACACCTACAGTCAATTCATCTTCAACAAAGGAGGCAAGAATATAAAATGGGAAAAAGACAATCTCCAGCAAGTGGTTCTGGGAAAGTTGAATGGCCTCATGTAAATCAATGAAGTTAGAACATACCCTCACACCATGCACAAAAATAAACTCAAAATGGTTTAAAGACTTAAACATAAGACATGACACCATAAAACGCCTAGAAGAGAGCATAGGCAAAACATTCTCTGACATAAATTGTACCAATGTTTTGTTAGGTTAGTCTCCCAAGGCAATAGAAATAAAAATAAACAAGTGGAACCTAACCAAACTTACAAGCTCTTGCACAGTAAAGGAAATCATAAAAAAAAAACAAAAAACACAAAAAGATAACCTATGGAATGGGAGAAAATATTTGCAAATGATGTGACAGATAAGGGATTAATCTCCAAAATATATAAACAGCTCACACAACTCAACAATAAAAAAAAAATCCAATCGAAAAATCAGCAGAAGACCTTAATAGACATTTCTCCAAAGAAGACATATAGATGGCCAATAGGCACATGAAAATATGCTCAACAAAGTGGAACCTAACCAAACTTACAAGCTCTCTTGCACAGTAAAGGAAATCATAAAAAAAAAAACAAAAACACAAAAAGATAACCTATGGAATGGGAGAAAATATTTGCAAATGATGTGACAGATAAGGGATTAATCTCCAAAATATATAAACAGCTCACACAACTCAACAATAAAAAAAAAATCCAATCGAAAAATCAGCAGAAGACCTTAATAGACATTTCTCCAAAGAAGACATATAGATGGCCAATAGGCACATGAAAATATGCTCAACATCACTAATTATTGGAGAAATGCAAATCAAAACTACAATGAGGTACCACCTCACACTGGTCAGAATGGCCATCATTAAAAAGTCTACAAATAACAAATGCTGGAGAGGGTGTGGAGAAAGGGGAACCCTTCTACACTGTTGGTGGGAATGTAAGTTGGTGCAGCCACTATGGAAAATGGTAGGGAGGTTCCTCAGAAAGCCAAAAATAGAACTACCATATGATCCAGCAATCCCACTCCTGGGCATGTAACTGGACAAAACTATAATTCAACAAGATATATTCACCTCTGTGTTTCTAGCAGCATTATTCACAATAGCCAAAACTTGGAGACAACTTAAATGTCCATCTACAGCTGAATAGATAAAGAAGAAGTGGTACATATATACAATGGGATATTACTCAGCCATAAAAAAAGAACAAAATAATGCCATTTGCAGCAACATGGACGTGACTAGAGGTTATCATACTAAGTAAAGTAAGTCAGAAAGAGAAAAAGAAATACCATACGATATCACTTATATGCAGTGACACAAATCACTTATAAAATGTGACACAAATGAACCTATCTACAAAACAGAAACAGACTCACAGGCAGAGGTCAGACTTGTGGTTGCCAAGGGGAGGGGGAGAGGGATGGACTGGGAGTTTGGAGTTGGTAGATGCAAACTATTACAGACTATTGCATTTAGAATGGACAAACAACAAGGTCCTACTGTATAGCACAGGGAACTATATCCAATCTCCTGGGGTAAACCATAATGGAAAAGAATATTTTTTTAAAAAGAATGTATATATGTGTATAACTGAGTCACTTTGCTGTACAGCAGAGATTGGCACAAACTGTAAATCAGCAATATTGCAATTTAAAAAAGTATTATTAAAAAAAAGAGACATACAGTGGCTGAATGGATCCAAAACCAAGACCTACAAGAAACTCACTTCATATCCAAAGACATAAACAGATTGAAAGTGAGAGATGGAAAAAGGTATTCCATACCAATGGAAATCAAAAGAAAGCCAGGGTAGCAATACTTTTATCAGACAAAACAGAGCTAAAATAGAGTTAAAGTAGAGACTGTTACAAGAGACAAAAAGGACACTACATAATGATCAAGGGATCAATCTAATAAGATATAACAATTGTAAATATATATGCACCCAACATAGGGGCACCTAAATACATAAAAACAAATATTAACAGACATAAATGGACAAATCAACGATAACATAATACTAATAGGGGACTTTAACACCCCACTTACATCAATGGACAGATCATTCAGGCAGAAAATTAACAAGGAAACACTGGCCTGAAGTGACATTAGACCAGATGAAATTAACAGATACATATAGAGAGAGAACATTCACCCAAAAGCAGCAGAATACACATTCTTGTCAAGTGCACATGGAACATTCTCCAGGATAGATCACATGCTAGGCCACAAAATCAAGCCTCGGTATATTTAAGAAAATTGAAATTATATCACCATCTTTTCTAACAACAACACTATGAGACTCTAATTCAACTACAAGAAAAAAACTGCAAAAAACACTGACATGTAGAGGTAAACAATATGCTACTAAACAACCAATGAATCACTAAAGAGATCAAATAGGAAATAAAAAAATACCTGGAGACAAATGAAACAAAAACACAATGACTCAAAATCTATGGGACTCGGCAAAAGAAGTTCTAAGAAAAAAGTTTATAGCTATACAAGTTTACCTCAGGAAAAGAAAACATTTCGAATAAACGATCTAATTTTACACCTAAAGGAGCTAGAAAGCAAAGAACAAACAAAACCCGTTAGTAGAAGGAAATAAATCATAAAGATCAGAGCAGAAATAAATGAAATAAAGGCTAAAAAATTGAAAAGATCAATGAAACTAAGAGCTATTTCTTTGAAAAGATAAACAAAATTGATAAACCTTTAGCCAGACTCATCAAGAAAAAGAGAGGGTCCAAATCAATAAACTCAGAAATGAAAAAGGAGAAGTTACAATGGACACGGCAGAAATACAAAGGATCATAGCTGCTATGAGCAACTATATGCAAATAAAATGGAAAACCTAGAAGAAATTCGTAATTACGTACAATCTCCCAAGTCTAACCCAAGAAGAAATAGAAAATATAAACAGACTAATTACCAGTAATGAAATTGAATCAGTAATAAAAAAAAAAATCTCCCAGTAAACAAAAGTCCAGGACCAGGTGGCTTCACAGGCGAATTCTACCAAACATTTAGAGAATAATTAACACCTATCTTTCTTAAATTATTCAAAAAAATTTGCAGAGGCAGGAACACTTCCAAACTCATTCTGTGATGTCAGCATCACCCTGATACCAAAGCCAGACAAAGATATAACAAGAAAAGAAAATTGCAGGCCAATATCACAGATGCAAAAACATAGATGCAAAAGTCCTCAACAAAATATTAGCAAACCAAATCCAACAACACATCAAAAGGATAATACACCATGATCAAGTGGGATTTATCCCAGGGATGCAAGGGTTTTTCAATATCTGCAAATCAATCAATGTGATACACCATATTAACAAATTGAAGGATAAAAACCATATGATCATCTCAATAGATGCAGAAGAAGCTTCCGACAAAATTCAATACCTATTTATGATAAAAACTCTCCAGAAAGTAGGCATAGAGGGAACTTACCTCAACATAATAAAAGGCATATATGACAAACCCACAGCTAACATTCTCAACAGTGAAAAAGCTGAAAGCATTCCACTCTCACTACTTTTATTCAACATATTGGAAGTCCTAGCCAGAGCAGAGAGACAAAACCAAGTTGGATTTTAGTGATCAATCTAATGGAAAAGTGTATAGTGGATTTAATAGGAGACCCTGTTGGCAGTCTTACCAGTTAGGAATTCAACAGTCAGCCTTACGAAGAAAAGGGAGGAAGCAGCGTATCATCACTTTGCTTTCCTTGAGGTAAACTACTTGACTGTGATAACAGTTCTAATTCAGAACAGATATGTCAACCCAAACACCATTTTCTAATGTTCATTTCCAGTTAATGGATTTATCTAAAAAGACCCTTTGTCTTAGGGACACAGACCTTGCCAACATAGCATTCTCTTTTTAGGACCCCCTTTTTTAAAATTAGAAATGAACTCAATGAATGTTCCATATATTTTACTGCCAAGGCATTTAAAAATCTGTTTTCCTTCAGGAAATTCTCAAACTGGTATGAACTCTTTCTTCCCAGGTACCTCCAGATCATCAGTTACTCGATGTAAACCGGGAGCCAACTGCCCCAGTTCACACAGTAGCGTCAGCAGACAACTGTCCCCTCTGTCTGTCACCGAAGATTCTTCTGCTCCTATTCTTGAACTTCAGAGTCGAGGATCCTCTGGAGTTTGCGGACACAGAGCCGAGAGGCAGAACAGATCAGGTATGCGGGTAACCTCCTCTTAAATAACAGTACGTTTGGTAAGCTTCTAGCCAGCAATGAAAGATCTCACCATTGGCACAGAATGTAGAGATGTTACACGGACTCTCAGGAGTGCATGTGGGGAAAGTTTATCAAGTGGGAGGAGAAGGAAGAAAGGAAATGTGCAGATATAATCCATTAATGATGTACGGTGTACAGTGTAGCAGAGAAATAATACCAAAACCTATAATTGGAGGGTTTAACATATGGTGAAACAGTGACTTCTAATGAAGTTTATAAGGAAACTAGTTTTCTCATCTTCAAGATGTGAAAAGCCAGCATCTTTTACCTCAATCCTGGGATTTAGTACTAGCACACTGTAACCATTCTGAGAAGAATAAAAGTACCAGAAAAATCACAGACTCTGCTCTTGTCTTTATCAGGACTGCCAGTCCTTGGAGCTCTTCTAGTTTTCCCAATTTTACACCTCCTTCACTTCAGTTGTCTCCCGGATCAGCATTTACTATTAAATCAAGACCTTTGGCATTTCCTCACGTGTGCCTGACCACTTACCAACTCCTGGGTTACTGGAATTGCTAGATAAATTACCTTAATATATCCATGGGTTTCCCAGCAAACTTATCATTTTAAAATGCAGCTGGGTCCATTAGGCTGCTGCCCAATACTGTTACATTTTGGTGGTGGACATCATACTGCCTTCCCCAGAGATGCTCTCAAGCTCTGAGTCCATACTCACTTGCTCTCATCATATGACCACACTTCTACTTTCCTGAAAAGACTAAAACAATTGTGTGCTAAGAGATGCTTTCCTCTCTGCCTCAAAACGTCTCTGTTCTCGTTTGCTAATTTGCTAATTACCATCATTGTGGGGACCACCTTTGATTTTTGTGTTTGCTACCATTCTGATGTTGACTCCTTCTGCATCCATGATCACCTTCTCTCCATCTCTTCCACCTACATTTTCAATCTCTCCTTCTCCATTTATTCCTTCAGCTTGGCCAGCAACATATTAAAATCTCTTGCATCCTTAAAATCAATAGTGACAACGCAAAAACAACAAAATACTCTATTCAAAATAAGTGGGTAGTGGGAAAAAAACCCTCAAACTTTGAGAACACTAGCTTTAAAAAATAAACAGAAGAGAGGGCTTCCCTGGTAGCGCAGTGGTTGGGAGTCCGCCTGCCAGTGCAGGGGATACGGGTTCGTGCTTCGGTCCTGGAAGATCCCACATGCCGCGGAGCAGCTGAACCCTTGAGCCATGGCCGCTGAGCCTGTGCGTCCGGAGCCTGTGCTCCGCAAAGAAATGGTAATTCAGGGGACTCAAGTAAACAAAGGTATAGAAGAAGTATGAAAGCCTCTTGTAGGGTCCTACTTATCTGATAAGAGGTTTTATACGAGAAAAGATTTTTTCAAAAAACGACAATATTTTAAAATGGAATCTCAGCAACTATGGACCCCAAGGCTAAAACTCTTTTTTTAAAAGTGAAGAAAATCACATCTTAAATCTTCAGAAAGTTTTAATTGGCTTTAATAAGTTACGGTAATATTCTTATCATCCCAGTTATCTTCAGAACAGTATGTTCCAGTTAACTAAATATGGTTAATAAATTTGCCCTACCTATCATATAGAGATTACAAATCTTAATAACTGTACCATTAAAGACCACGTGGGGCATGATTTACTCTTTCTGTAATGATTCAGAAGACATTTGGGGATATTCCTAGACACCAAAAAGAAAAGAAAAATAATCTGAAGAGCAGCTCACCATTCTTTCATGAACGTTATGGTACTTAACCTCAAAATGAAGCCCATGAGATACATATTATCGCTGTTTGACAGAGAACCTAAGATGGAATTAAACATATACTCAGGGCCAACCAATGGCAGGACTAGGACTTTCACTCATGTTTCCAAATTCCAGTGGCCTCTACCATCAATTTGTATGACTACAATCAAGGTTCATAGAAGCGGATGGAATTCCTGGTAAATCAATTTTAATGATATATCCAAAACAATAGATCTAAGCAGGACTCTAGAAAATCATGCTTAAAATGGTCAGAAAAACAAAAGAACTCTGGAGAGCCAATCTTTGTATGGTATCTGTAGATAGTAAAAGAATTGTCAACAATTCAATTTAGTTAGCAGAAGAAAGAATGAGTCAATACTAGGTGGGGATTTAGGTGACTGTTGGTGTCATCAAAAATATTCTCCATGCTCTGACGGTGGTACAGATGCAATCTTCAAAGAAGGTGACCGTGAAGGCAGATATCAACTCAAAGGGATACTTAAAATCTTTGTAGAATCGTTCCTCCTTTATAAGCTATTCCCTGAGAATAATGTGATCTGAAGTGTACTAGAGTACACCTTTCTCTTAATATCACTTCTATCAAACCTCATGCAAGACTGCCATTCCTGCCAGGAAACAGAAGTTTTTCTCCAAACCATTTCTGAAACTTCCAGTGCTTAAACGGGGAGCTCAAGCCTGAAACCTAGACAGAATCAATATTCAGAATAAAAAGTTTAGACGTTGGAGTCATACTGTCTTAGGTTCAACCTTGAACAACCTTTAATACAACTCTCAGTTTTTTCATCTGTAAAATGGGAATAATACCTACTTAATTGGGTAGGCTCGTGTTCCCTTCCCAGCCTTCCAACACCAGAGTCTCTTATTCCACCCTCTTATACATTTTTGTTTTTTCCCTTTACTCTCTGTGTAAGCCACATGGTCATAGAGGGAATTTGCAGAACTGTTATGAAGTATAGTCTGTACACAGCCGAGGGAGCTGGCTAACATACTTACTGACTCATCTCAATGTCACTGCATCATGGGAGCTTCTCCTAATCATTATGCCCGCCTCCTCTTAACAAGTGCTTCTCCTCTGCTTCCATGTGGCCTTGTATCTGCCATACGTGGTCCTTATCATACTGTATTAGATGTGTTCTCTGGCCTTTGTCTAGATTATGAGCTCAAGTCTTTCTTGTTTGAACCCCTGGAACCCGACTATCTAACTCCTGGTAGTCTCCATAGGACTTTGTTGAATAAATAAATAAAAGAACACCAGTTTTCATCTTCTGGAGCCCTAGGCTCTGAGAACTCTGTTTATGAGACTTGGAAGTCATGTAGGAATTGCTGTGTTCATCCTTACTTGGTTTATATTCTGCAGTGAAGAATTCACTTTCAAATCTTGCTACCCACTTTCCCCAAACAATTATATCAGGAAGCCTTAGCTGGATGAAAGCTTTACCCCAGTGGGGCAGTCCCACCTGGGTCATTAAGCAGTGAGCACACATTCAGCAGGAGAGCCAGCAGGTTCTGGAGAGGAAAAGTGAGAAACCATCCACTCTCACTTGCTATCTGTGGGCTGCACCACTTTCTTAACCCCAGGATAAGCCTTACGCTTAAAGGAGGTCCCTGGAGACACAACAGAATCTTGCAGACAATTCTGCCTCCTTTCCCCCAGGATTCTACTATCTGGGGACTCAGGGTGACCACTGCTTCCATTAAATTTCCTGACAGGTACGTAAATTCATAAATTCGAAAACAAGTTGAACTCGTTTTCTCTATCAGGGGAGAAGACCTTTATGATTGTCACTTTCAGAGAGCTTTGACTATTTTAGTGTGAAAAAATGCTACTAAATTTTCTTAGTAAATGTAAAAATACAAAGCAGAACTCACTGTGCTCCCAGAAACATGTTAAGTCGTAATTTGCTCCGAGATGGAAGGTAATTTTGTGCAGTCCAGACTTGCTCTGTTTTGGGGACACATCCTTTTCAACTTAATAGTCATCTTTGCTGCAGTAAAAAAAAAAAAAAAAAAAAAAAGCCTCTCAGTGGAATATAACAACACACACTTATTTCTTGTTCACATTTCATGTCAGCAGACACAAGGTTCTGCTCACTCTCCCACATAGACCCAAAGAGCAGCTTCTTTTTGGGATTCTCCATTCTAGTGGCAGAAAGGAAGAGCTAGAGAGGTAGTGGGACCCTGTGATGCCTCTTGAAGCTTCTGCTGAGAGGTGGCATACCACACATCTGTTTACGTTTGATTAGACAAAGCAGGTTACGTGGCCAAGGCCAAAGCCTTTGCAGCTGAAATGTGTAATGCTCTCACAAGGAAGTGGGGAGGGTACACCCAGGAACAGAGAGCATCCACCAAGTCCATGAGCATCGTCATAGCCTGGATAGGGGTCCAGATACACACTGTACCTTACAGAGCAGAGACTCCAGATTCCAGACAGAAAATGAGCTAGAGTTATCTGTCTCTTCAAATGACAGCAGGAGAAAAAAAAAGAACACTGGTGATTCTACTGTCTGCCTTTTTGATTGCTGTTTTATAACTTGATTTCCACACATTTGTATTCCTTTCCTGTTTGCAGGGGATGATGGAACACAGACTCATCCTGAGGATAGCAGCCAGGGAAACAGAATCAAGGCTCGCTGCCTATCCTGTACGTCTATGGTTCTGAAGGCCATCTGGGGACTTTTGATCATCCTGTCAGTGTCATCATCTTGGGTTGGAACCACACAGATTGTAAAAATTACTTATAAGAACTTCTACTGTCCATTTTTCATGACTTGGTTTTCAACAAACTGGAACATTATGTTTTTCCCAGTCTATTACTCTGGTCATCTGGCCACTGCTCAAGAAAAGCAATCTCCAATGAAAAAATTCAGGTAGGTTTCATGTTAAATGGCCAGTAGGAGATGGTTTGAAATAATTTCATGCAAATATGCATAATTTCATCTCTTTGGAATATGAGTTGAGTTGAGGAGTGTGGAGAGGCAGGATCTAAGGTCGGTAGTGAGCATATTAACATGAGGAAACAGAATCAGTACCACCCCCAAAATTATTAAGTGTCTACAACATGCCAGGCCCTGTGCTGGTGCTTTTGTATATCTTAGCTTATTAACCATCATTGGTGGTAACAGCCACGTTTTAAGACGGTGTTAGTTATCCCCATTTTAACACAAGAGGTAATAGGTTTGGAGAGATTCAGGGACTCGTCCACGGTCACACACTTATAAATAATGGAACCCAGATTTTAATTCAGATCAATTTATCTCTAGCCACGTTTTAAAAGAACAACCCAAGATCTCGAGCCCAGAAAAAAAAAAAGCTGTATTAATAAGATTATTACAGAAACATTTGCTCCGTATTCTGGACACAGTGGTGTTATAGCAGATGAAATGACTTGGTCTCAGGTAAAGGGAAATTTGGCCTCGGGATGGTTTAAAAGATGCTGTTCTTTGCTGGCTAGGAGCACAGAGAGCCTCGTCTGTTGGTTTGCTAGCCATGAACTTGAGAGTGTCGTGGTTCTAGTGGTTGCTCGGAGCTAAACCTGACTTTTGCAGCCCCATCTTGGGGAGATCAGGAAGCTGGCAGACATGTCATCCAGCCCTGCACAGCACTCAAGGAAGGCACAAGCAGTGTTCGGGTCAAAGTCCTGTGCTAACAGACAGCTTCTTGAAAGGAAAAGCCAGAACTAAGGAATAACTTCCAGGACGGTCACTCTGATCGCCAAGAGAAAACAGCAGTCTTGACCTCAGCAGATGGCAGTGGGAGAGCAACAGTTTTCTTCACCCACTTCACCCACTCAGCAGAATGACAAGAAATTTGTATTGCAGGAGCCAAAATAACCTTTCTTTCTTGCCCTTTTACCTAATGAAAGGAAGGAGTGACTGTTACCATCGATGCATTATAAGACTGTCCTTGAAAACTTAAGACACTGTGAAGGCTTTAATCTTCAACTTCCAATTTATCACCAGCTTGGAAGTGCCCGGGAATACTGAAGTCACCCTGTGAGCTGATTTTCCACGTGTGTCCATGAACGTTCAGCTATCATTAAAGAAACAAAAGCCAATTCAAGAATGATAAATGTTTTCTGGTTTGGAGGAAAGAAAAAAGCCTTATACCTGCTTGGGATTGCTAAAAATACTTTCTATTTCTTCCCATCAAAGTAGACATGATGCTGGGGCATAAGATCTTTATTAATAACAATATTTAATACATGATTGCAAGGGATATGATTATCAGAATAAAATTCTCTCTGTTTGAAAATACCTCCATTTACCCATAGCATGTGTTCCTATGGTTTAGACACACGTGCTGATAAAAACAGCAAAAGTTGAGTCTGGGAAGTAATACCTCAGAACACCTCAAAGCAAGCCAAGTCAGTTTTATTGAAGAGAATACATTTACAAGGGGCTCCTGCTGACAGAATGTTTGGGGAATGAGTGTCATCTTCACCGCATCTCTCATGTTGAACTAACTCTGAATTTAGGGAGACCTGTAACTTGACAAGACACCTCCTCCTGTTAGTGCCTAGTGTGAAGTTGCGCGTTTCTGAAACTGAATCAAAGAGCTTTTATTCCTTTCACAATGTTTTCGAGCAGAAAACATTGTGAAAGGAATATTCTCCAGTGGCCCCCTCCATATGAGAGGTAAACATTGCCAGAAAATGCTGAGATCCTTGATCTTTTTTCCCTGTAGACTCATGAACACCATCTGCCAAGAAGGCACCCCCTGAAGCTCCCGTGGCAGAACAAGGGGAAAATATAGTATATAAGACTGAAAACAGGATTTGTCCCATAGCGCCAGACCCTATATCTATTTCCTCCTTTTCTCTTGAATGCTATGAAAGCATTTCCAGTCTTTTTCTTATCACTAACATCAAAAGAATTTTCAGTAAGGTATCAAATCTAGGTGGTAAGGATTGTTCATTTGGAAGTAGTTTTTGATATTTCCATCATTCCATTTATATACTATCAAGAGAATTCAATTGCCTCAGGTGAATTTGAAATTTAAGAAGAAAAAAATTATATACCATAGTTTTGATGGTATATCAAAAGGGTATCAAAGTGTAATTTCTTAAGGAAAAAAAACTCTAGAAAGCATGAAACTAGAGCCAAAGATAAATTTGTCATGTGTCAGGAAGCTATGAAATGTACTTAAGATGCCATCTGACATACAGAAACGGTTCCATAACTAGTAGCTGCTGGAACAATGATGAGCACAGTTACGTTATTAGTGTCCCCCGACTTCTAAGCTTCTTTCCAAGTTTTGCCTCCTGTCAATGCCTCTGGTCTAGAAATTCTGATCTCATCATCCCAAGGAGAGACCTACCATTGTTATTTCCTTCTCCATAGAAATCCATCTTTTTAAAAAAAAAAAAAATCACGTTTCCCAGCACTTACTGCTTAAATGGCAAAAGGTTTTACCCAGGTGAACTGGCGTTTGAATGGAGAGCATTTTTATTAATTCTTGTAACAGCAGTGACAAGTGGGGAGAAGGTTGGCAGTGAGACGAGAAGGGAAGAACAAAGGGTAACAAGGAGGAAACCAATACCTGGGGGTCAGGATGAGCCAGGCCAAGAGCCTCTGCCGGGCAGCAGCCCTTTGCCTGGGGGACTCTCCCCATCCATGTGCCTCCACTGGCTTCCCCATGGGGCAGGGTGTTCCCTCTCCTGAATCCAAAGTCTTTGCTGGAGAGCACTCTACCCAGCATGACGGTGGGCTCTGGGAAGGAAGAACCATCACTGGCTAAGACCAGTGATAAGAAAAGAAATACTTTAATCAGAAATGGATTTGTTGTGGTTCTTAATAAACGTGTATTTTAAAGGACATTTAGCAGTTACAGATGTCAGGATAAACCCACGACTCTCCACTCCAGCTCTCCCTGGCAGACTTCCTCACAGAGCAAATCCCTTTGTAAGTACAGAACACAAAATGTGTGCCCAGTTGCTCTATGAAAACTGCTGCTTGCTCTGTGTGTAACTCTGATTTGAGTATCTCAAAGGTAGGGCTTTAGAAAGGCCATCCATTTTATAATACTGATGTAAATCAACTACACGTCAATAAAACAAAACAGAGAGGCCATCCATTTACCTGTGTGTGTGAGCACGTGTAATTTCTGTTTACTTTGCAAAAGGCTTTGCCTCTGGCTTATTTAGTCCCTTCATTGATGTTCTGTCTCCTTCAAGTTAAAATTTAGCTTTGGGAATCCCATTTCCATTTTACAAAAGTCTTTCCATTTTGGTTGTCTGCCACATGAAAGTAAAATCACCACATGACTGTCTATGTGTTCAAAATGCATTTTTAACCTTCCCAGAATCACTGGCCTATGATTCCCTGTGTTCTCAGCTGCTTGGAAGCAACGTTTACTATGGGACTTGATTTTGAAAGCCGTATCCCTGTGTTTGGAGCCTCACCACTTTGTCACGCCCTCCCGCCATGTGGTCCTCCTATGGGGTACATTGCTTCATACATGGGAGGCAAACACTGGCTGGAGATTACTTTGCTTTGCAATACTTTGAGGCATAATTATTTCTCTTCAGAAAGAGCTAGAAGAGAAACCAGAAACTAGTATTACCTAGAGCCATTTAAATAGATTTATAAACATTATAAATGTGCAAATATGAATAACTTGTTGCTTTAAACAGAATATTTATACTACTCTTGAAAATACAATGCCTGGCACAAGACAGCTGCCCAATGAAAGCTTGAATGTTCACGTACAACTGAGTGAAAACAATAAAGCTGAATTTTCAGAGCCTGTTTTCAGTCCATAATCAAAAAGGCACTGCTATTCTATCACTTTTGATGTTGCCTATATGTATCGCTAGCTTCAACATTTTGATTAAAACAATCCTTTGGGCTAAATAATCAATTTAGTCAGAAACCAAGCAAATCAAAGATTTAACTGAAATGACTATTTTTACACAATGAATTCAGACAATTCCTCCAGAATGGCCAGGTGTTTGTACATAAACACAACCTGAATTTTATTTATCTATTTTACCATTTGGGGGTTATCAGAGATGCTTCCTTCATTTTTTTGTGCCTTAAGAATGCTAGAGGAAAAAGAAATTTGTCCATGGGGCAGATATGTCAGAAAAAGGCATAATGTTTTAGGAATAATAAAATCCCAAGCTGTGCATGCCTACACATGATATGTGAGGCTGCATGTGGTCTGTAGCCTATTCAAACAGTAGCAACCATTTTGACCCTGTTGTATTCGTCCACTGGGAAAGAATCATCTGTCTCTTCGAATAGCTAGTAATTCCAGCAACCATTCATTTCTGGATTTCTCCGGGCTTCTCAGAATGTTTGGCAACAGCAGAAAGGCCACCCCCAGGAATCTCCAGAGAATGGGTAGGAAAGGCTTAGCTCTGTGCCTGGGGAGATGTGGACTCCTCCACGGACTCCTTTGCACTCACAGCCCGTAGGTGGCAGAACTGGGTTCAGTAGGTTCCACAGATGAACGATGGGTCTTCAGGGTTTGTGCTCTTGGCTAAAAATGGCTGTCAAGAGTTAGTCTACACAAGATGTGTTAAAATTAATACCTGACTATTAACCTCTATTTCTTCTCTAGGGAATGCAGTCGAATTTTTGGTGAAGATGGTCTGACATTGAAGCTCTTTCTTAAAAGAACTGCTCCCTTTTCTATTCTATGGACTTTGACTAATTACCTGTATTTACTGGCTTTAAAGAAGCTGACAGCCACAGATGTCTCTGCTCTGTTCTGTTGTAACAAAGCCTTTGTCTTCTTGCTGTCGTGGATCGTGCTGAAAGACAGGTTCATGGGAGTGAGGGTAATGGCACACTTGATTCAACGCGTAAGGCCGCATTTAATCATAGATCCTTGGTATCAGGAGAGCTGCTTTGTTTTGTGGAGTTTCTGCAAAACTTTTCCCATTGGTTCTGAGTACAGATTGAAATTTGAAGTTGCGTTAGGACGCCCAGGCAGTTACAACATCATGAGAAGATAAAGAGATTGTTTCCATTGGAATCAGTCAGCTGATTTCAACAGGAGGCACTCAGGGAAAAGAAGTTCTTTTCTTAGAATTAATGGTGTGATCACCTCCTTCTGTCCTCGGGAAAGAAGGGTCTGAGAAAATTAGCCACAGTAAAGATTATGATTTGCTTTTTTTCCAATCAACATATGTTGGGACAACTCCCTCATGTCTTTTCCCCCCAGAGATGGATTTAATTAATATTGGTGGAAGTAGATAAGGTTACCGAACAGTAATTAAAGTCACCAGTAATGGCACAATGCTGTTAAAAGTGGCTATATATCTAGTGTGACTAACTAGATATGGAACTAAAAGCAATAACTCTTACTTTGGGGTACAAATCCTTAATTGAACTGCATTAAACTTCCACCAACCACTTCAGTTCTGAGTTTATCCCTTTCACAGGTAACATGGATTTAAAAATAAAAAGGTTTTCTGTATGCTTGATCTTTCTTCGATTGATGGAAAACCATGCAGATGTAAGGAGCCAGATCTCATTCATGTAATCTGGTATGCCACCATGACGAAAATATTCAGTAAACAGTTCTTTGAAAGGAGGTCCAAACGAATAGCCTTTTTCCAGAAGATAAACATCACTCAATTATTGTTCTCTGAAAGAGATGTCCAAGACTGGATTTGAAACACGTTTTGCTATCAAAATATTGCTCTTGTTGCAGTGATTCCAGGGTCCTTGTCCTGCTAAATGCTGAAACTCACGTTTATATTAGAGAGAGCTTGTGACAGGTATCATCCTGAAAACTTCATCTTAATAGCCAATTATCTAATTCTGGTTGTATCTTGGGAAATGCTGCTCAGAAATTCAGAACTGAAACTTGACATGAACAAGTGAAAAGCTACAGCAGAAGACAACACAAGAAACTGAATCGGTCCATGACACCATTAAACTATACTAGACGTGGTCCCATACACATTCATCATAGCTAATCTTAGATTTCACACCCAAAATGTTTTCACACATGAAGCACTGGTACTGTCTGTCCACCATCACATGCCCTGACAAGTACTTGAGAACAAGAACCTTCTTTACATTGCTCACTGATCCATTCAGCTTGGGCTACATAATTTGTGGGCCCCAGTGAAAAGCGAAAATGCAGGCCTCCTGTTGAAAAAAAATTGTGAATAGGGCTTCCCTGGTGGCGCAGTGGTTGAGGGTCCGCCTGCCAATGCAGGGGACACGGGTTCGTGCCCCGGTCCGGGAGGATCCCACATGCCGCGGAGCGGCTGGGCCCGTGAGCCATGGCCGCTGAGCCTGCGCGTCTGGAGGCTGTGCTCCGAAACGGGAGAGGCCACAACAGTGAGAGGCCCGCGTCCCGCAAAAAAAAAAAAAAAAATTGTGAATAGTTTCAACATGGCAACATCAGGGAGCCCACTGCATCTGCACAGGTCATATGCCCATGAAACTAGTTCTACCTCTATCTCTAACACCTAGAATGATACAAGGGACAAAGTAGAGACTCTACATATTTAAGGATATAGTGAATGAACTCATGCTTACAAGATCTTTCTCTTGTCTATCTACTACCACCTTCGATCACCCATGAGTATTTGGAGGGCCTTGTCAGAAGAGAGGGCAAGAAAGGAGATTTAGGGGCTTTTCTGCTCTTTCAGTGTCATGTGAGTACCAAAAGGAAATAGATATGTTCACTATTAGATTTACCAGTGAGCAAATCAATTGTATTAGAGTGAATGAATGCACTTAACCATGGAACTTACTTATGCAAGGGGTCATATCAAAAGAAGCTTGATGTTTACTTGAGGACTTTTAGGGGGAAAAGCTCAACTGTGTAACATTTAAACGGCGGATTTAGGAAATCTGCCTAGAAGCTACAAAGCATTTCTATCTTAAAATTTGCATCTGTGGTGGGTTTAATCGTGGCCCCCAATAAAGTGTCCACACTCTAATCCCCAGAACCTGTGAATGTGACCTTACTTGGAAAAATAGTCTTTGCAGACATAATTAACTTAAGGATTTTGCAAAGAGGAGATCATCCTGGTTGATCTGGGTTGCTCCTGAATCCAATAACAAGTATCCTTATAAGAGACACACACAGGAAAGACACACAGAAGAGGAGAAGGTAATGTGACCACAGGGATAGAGATTGGAGTGATGCAGCCACAAGCCCAGGAAAGCCAGGGCAGCCACCAGAACCTGGAAGAGGCAGGAATGTAATATTATTCTCTCCCAGAGTTGCTGTTGGGAGCATGGCCCTGCCCAATTTTGAACTTCTGGCCCCCAGAACTATGAGGGAATAGATTTCTGCCGTTTTTAGTAACCAAGTTTGTGGTAATTTGTTACAGCAGCCTCAGGAAACTAATACAGCATCTGTAAGTAATAAGACCTGATAGAAAAATTGTTAAGTAGCCAATAAGTAGTTGTTAACAAGTAAATGCGTAAATTAAGACATCATAATGACAAAATAGTAAGTATTAATGTCAGGCATGCTGGGAGAAGTCAGGTATTTTTAAATGACAGGAGGTGCTTCACTTCTCACTGTGAAACATTAGGAAGTGTTTAATGCCATGTTCTAGAAGAATGTCAAGGTGTAATTTTAATAATGCCCATAATCAGGCCATGGAATATAAGAAGCACTGAAACATATTCAGCATTTTGCCTTTTGACCATATCAGCAGTTCTTTTCCTTCTGAGACATATTGAGAACATGTATAATTAGGTCATTTGAGAAATTAGAGGAGGACAAATAGAATACTGACAACATAAATGCAGCTCTTATTGCCTACACCCATAAATAGGACAAAGCCTGTAGATGCCATCCCACTTGGACTACTCTTTTTTTTAATAGTTAAAGGGTTGCTTTCAGTCATCAAATCAAAATGTATATTTCTGACTCATTCTAAGTCTTCAGTAGTTCAGAAAAAGATAGTTTGGGGATTATGATTCTCATTTGCATGACCCCAAGAATTATCACCCTTAAGATAAAACATATGGCCTCCCCTACTTCTATTTTTTTTTTTTTGCAGTACGCGGGCCTCTTACCATTGCGGCCTCTCCCGTTGCCGAGCACAGGCTCCGAACGCGCAGGCCCTGCATCGGCAGGCGGACTCTCAACCACTGCGCCACCAGGGAAGCCCCCCTACTTCTATTTTTCACGTCAAAATGACAAGATGAACAGAATAAAGGATGCTTTAAATTATAATATCAGTAAATACGGGTTTATCTGGAGCACCAGTTGGCCAGAATCAGCAATGCTCACATAAAAACTAATTATATGTTTTGAATAACTTGTTAATATTTAGTTTCCTTGGAATTTTGATTGAATCACAGATGGAAAGGTAGTCTGCCATACATTTAGTTTTCTATTATGAAATTCTTTCAGCCAGTTTGCTGGTGAGTTTCGGTGTGTTAAAAAAACTCATAAGTAGTTGCTTACAGCTGATGTATGATAATCACGTGGAAATTAGTAAACTGCTTTAAAAGACCTTTCTTTTTAATTGCAAAAATGTTGCTAAGTGAGAATCCAGCTCTTACAGCATTGAAGATGGGTGTTTTTCCCATCTCCAAGATCCTGTTTCGTTTAGCTAGCATTCTTAAATTCATCAGAACCAGAATATCACTGAATATCAATGATATTGATATTGATCACAGAATATCAATAAAAAAAGGTTCTCCTCAAAAAAAAAAACAACAAATGAGCCACTGCTTCAGGTTTTCTTCTCTATCACTGGCATCCATTTCACTCCAATGAAAAGTAAATGTCAGACTAGAAAATTAACACCCTTTCTTTCAGATCTTGTCCCCCCCTTATTTTTATATTATTAATTGAAAATGTTCATTCATTTTCAAATTTCCTTGAACATGTGAAGAAAATTGGTGGGCGCTGAATGGTTCAGCAGACCCCAACTTTTATAGCAGATTGAGGAAATGAATTTGTGTCCCTTCAGCTTGGTAGCCACCTATTTTCTAGGTATAATTGGGTCCTTATGTGTTTAGTTTCCCAAACTTTTGGAGACTTTCCTCCATCCGCCAAGAACTGACTGGGGTATGACAGTTAAATGGAATCTTGCATTGCTTAAACTGCTCTTCTCTGAATTCAAATTGGGCTCCAGGGCACTCTAAATCAATCAGGACCCTGGAGCTGAGCTGCTACTGATTTGTGCCAATATTACATATTTAGATAAGATTCAAGACAATCCTGTTTCCATCTTGCCTCTGATTGGCATTTCTGCAGTTAACTCTTCATTCCTGGGAAGTGCAGACTGCTCTGTCTAGAACCTTCATGCTTCCCGCTGGAGGCAGTGGAGGATGGGTAGTGGGGCTCTTCCCCTTTCATCCTCCTCTTGGCAGGAGAATGATTCACGAATACAGGGAGGGGAAAGCAGGGTTGGGAAGGCTCTCCGATTTTATGCCCTCAAGGAACCCATAATGCAGGTCAACAAGGTGCAGTCAATAGGTCTCCTCTACCTTCCACACGTACTCTGGAGTCTTTCCTTCCGGGATTTCTTTCCTTCTCTTCCATCCTGGTCTTCCTTTGGGATCATTTTCAGATGGTTTTTTTTTTTTTCATATAAAAACAGATGTGTATGTGTGTGGCAGTGGGGTGGAGGATGGGAATCTTAGTTTGAGTCTCAGGCTTGACCTGCCCCGACCCAGGGACCCACCCACCTCCCCCTCACACACACACACACACACACACACACACACACACACACACACAGAGTATCCGGACAGCTGTGGACTGCCCACCTCTTTCATTTCTCACACGTCAACTCTTGTCCAATTTCACTGGCTCTGAGTAAAACAGATGGCTCTTCTTTATGGAAGCTTAAACGTAACACGTGGACAAGTTTAAGGATTCTGTGTAGCCATGGTTCCCTGAAAATGGACTCTATCCAAATACACTCAGAGGGAAGAAGGATGATCACCAGTGCAGGTCTCATTGGCCAAACTATGAATGTGTATCCCACCTTCAGCTGCTAACCTTGAGTCTTGAACTTGAGTGCAGTCTGGCCAGCAGTATAGCTTTGAGGCCCCCCATTTCAGAGCCTGATGTAGGCTTGGGATTCAAGGTCCATTGTAAGCCGGGGAAGCTCCTACCTGCTCCATCCAGCTCCAGAAACAGGGTTAACCACACGGCAAATTAAGGAAAGATGTTTGGGTTACAGTTAGAAAGAGAAGCAGTTAAAGGTTCATCTCAATACCCTGAATCCTAGAAGAGCTGATATTGTTATGCGAATGATAGTTCTGGAAATCATTCGTCAATGGGAAACACAGTGACTGTGATGAAGCTCATAAACCCTCCTGGAGATCCAGAGAAGGGCTGGACCCTTTTGGGTTTTGAGGCCCTGAGTCAAACGACGAAAACAATGAAGATAAAAGAAAACAAAAATCAGCCAAAAGCCAGCTATTTCTCTAGGCTTTATCTATACAAACTAATTCTTTGAGAGGGGAAAGAAACCTTGCTTTCAGGCAGGGCCACAGGTAGTATACATGTCAGTGAGATCACCAAATGTTTACTGTTAAAGCCCTCTTTGGGCTCTAAGAACAGGTCCCCCTCATGGTCCCCCTCTGATTGGCCCTGAGAGTTGATGCAGAGACTCTGGGAGGGAAGTGAGCCCACAGAGGAAGGTAGTTGGCTCAGGTGGTGATGTCGCTCAAGGAGCACGCAAAGATAATGGGCTAAATAAATCCTCTTCCTCAGGGTATTCACCCCAGGTGGGCACATCATGATGTGAGAGAACCCAGAGGTTTAGAAGGTTAAAAATGAGGCATCGGCAGCTTTATGATCACTATGGTTACTAACATTTTCACCCGGGTCAGATTCAAGTAACGGTTGTGGTGGGTTTCCATCTTATTAAGACACCTCTGGTTGGTTATGGGGCTGCAACTGGAGTAAGTTGTGAGGAGAGCCATGTTTTTCTGAAGCCAAGCAGGTGGCACCGTGAGATGGCACCATCGGCAGAGGAGTCCCTCACGTGGACGCCAATGTGCTCAGAAGCATTGTTGTGTTTGTCAGCATGTGGATGGCACACGTGAGCCCTTCTGACACGGTACTTAAAGCGCTGGCTTCCTGCAGGTACATTTCCAGCAACCTGAGCACAAGAAGAATCATTTTGTACTTTTTTTGTTGAGAAGACAGACTATTAATCCTTCCTTAACGATTGATTACTTCTGAAAACGCACATGACTCAGACCTGTGCTTGGGTTACGTATTCTCCAGAAATCTCAAGAATATTTACTCTGCAATTAACCAATAGTTCTAGGCAGAACCCCTCTAAGATCATCCAAACAACCACTCCAAATGAGCCTGCCACCCAACACTTCCCTGCATTTTCTAGATTAGCTGAGCTCCCTTCCCTTCGTTCCAACTGTGTAGATAAGAAACATACTGAAAAAAAATTTTAAACACGGCCATAGAGAACTTGTTCTATCAGATAGCTGTGAAATTTAAATAGAAATGCGGAAAACAATTTCTCTTTTCCCCCCAGGTAACCTATATAACCTATAAATTATTAACCTATAAATACCTGTTCATACCATAGAGAGGAATTTTTCTAACATTGGAAGTATTCAGATTTTCATGCTTTTGGAACTTAACTAACAGCACTGTCTGGCCCCCTGAAGTGAAAAATGCTTCTCTCCGTGACGACAATTCAAAGAGACACTGGTATAATCGATATGACAATTTAAGTGGTCTGAGCTAATATTTTCACAAGCACTTAAATATAAAATGTAATGGAGACCTTTAAGAGGCTCATCTGACTCTAATTCTGAATTGCTATAAAATTATGTAATCTATGTCCACGTCCAATTCCTATCTTGAGAAAACTTATAATAGAAATAAATACAGTGTATATGTATTTTTACTAATGGCTGACTCAGAAAAGAAAGTGTTCCCAGCCGGGTCATATCCTGGGGATAATGGTATTAAATGTTCAACACTTTCCAGACAGTGTTTTTGGTTTTTTCCCTTTTTTTTTTTTTTTTTTTTTTTTGGACTGTTTGTTTTCAGAATTCCCTAAGCCAAGAATTATATAGTATACACAATTGCTTAAACCCAGATATTGTATATTATAGAATAATTTTAATAATTTTAAATATTAAATAGCATATCATGTTAAAGTTTCATTAGGATTAACACTGTGTTCTATTACCCCATCTGATGTTTGCTAAAAAGAAAACAAGTATTAATTCAAATTTATTATCCTACAAGTTCAGTATTTTGGGGGAAATCTGTGTACATGAATGCTTTAACCTATGAACATTAATTAACACAAAAACAAGTCAGAAAATGCCAGTGTTTAATGTAACTTTTCATTTCTCTGACATCAGATTGCCCAAAGAAATGTTGCAAATCCCTGGCTGAACTATAAATCCCCAAATCAAAGAAAATGATAAGTCTCACAGAATTCCCAGATCTAGGTAACCACTTCACCATGTTTATTTATGAGTCTATGACTTCCTGTTTGGAAAATTTCCTTGACACCTCACATTGTGTGCATTTGTATTAAATTCTATTCCCTATAGTTTGAGGCATAGTCTAACTGGAACACATGGCTAGAAGGTTTAGAGACTGTGATACTCAGTCAGCAAGAGCAATGACCCCCACACACACCAAGCAGCCTCCTGGATAATGCTTTATGAAGACAGTTTTTCACTGCTGACAAGTCGGCTTCTGTTCTCAAGTACTCCTGCTGCTTTTCATAAAAGACGCTTTAGTATGGAGCTGGCTCTGAAACCAGCTGTGCCCTTGCTTTGGGTGGTCATTAACAAAAGAAATGCTTTAACAGCATCTAAATTATATGTGCCATCGTTATCATACTTTGCACTGGCCTTCAGCAAGTCTACAGTTGCATGTTGAAGATCTACATTTTATTGTAATGAATGATTCACTAATAATATTTCAAAGGGTCAAAAAATATCCCACATGTGAGAAATCTATCTACAGAGGAACTGATTTACTTGTGAATACTCAGAACTGAAGCTTAACAAAATTGATCACCAGGTATATTTAAATTTCCCACAAAGTTGCATCATGATTTTAAAGTCAGTGAGACTATTTCACAAGGAAATGACATAGTGTTTCCTATTCCAGGGTTGTCATTTTACTGTTTATTGTAGCTCTAAAATGTTTTCCAGTAGAACCAGTTCAAGGTAAATTAAAGAAACAGATGCCAACGAGCATTTCACAAAGGAAGTGGACTCCTGTTTGGAATATACCAAGGATCATATTAATTTACAGTCAACCATTATGATTTCAATCAAATTCTTAATATTTCACTTTATACAGCTAATGCTCTAGAATAATTGAATGAAATTATCTTCCTGTGGCTTAATTTGCATGTAAACAAAAGGAAGAACTAGCCTTCGTTTGATATTCCAAGTGACAGTGCAAACTCAGCTCGCTCCTTATAAATCACTCTGAAAGATTATTCTCTTTCCTTTTTTCACTTTGGCCTAAAAGTGTCCTCCTAGCTGCATCAATATTATATCTCCATAATCAAGTTCTGGTTATGTGGAGATGTTCAGAAACATGCATTGACCCAAGGAGCTGATTAAAATGTACGCTGAATTGTCTGAGGAAAAAGAACACAGTACAGATGAAAATGCTAAGAAGTGACTTCCTATTAAATTTATTTCACCACTATGGGTATTAATCTCTAGGAAGTTGATCTAAAAATTAAACTACAATTAACTAGCCCTTAATTAGAATGTGAGCAGCTTCTATATTTTCTTCCTGGATGTCTCATGAGCATACGGATTTCTTGCTAATACTGACCTTTCCTACACTTAAACAGTGATGTACAAGAGGTAATTGGGTTTGAGGAAGCATGTAGCAACTCCCACGAAGCCTTCAATTGCTTCTCTGGGGTATGGAGGCATCAATTAAAAATTTTTTTCTCTTTGCATTCTACTTGATAGATAGTTGCCGCAATAATGGCAATCACTGGCATCGTCATGATGGCGTATGCAGATAATTTCCACGCTGATTCCATCGTAGGAGTAGCATTTGCAGTGGGCTCGGCCTCGACATCTGCGCTGTATAAGGTATTTTGTGCACTTCCTTATGTACTCAGCTGTCATTTGTAGCTTAGACTTTTAAGTAATAAAAGAAGGAAGGACAAAGAAAATCTTGACTAGCAAAAAAAAAAAGATGGTTTAAAAAATAACAAGCACCAATTATTGAGTACTTGCTACAGGCTGGGTGCTTGCTAGAAATTTTCACCTGTGTTAATGCACCTTTATGAGGCATAGGTACTTATCCCCACTTTCCAGATGAGGAAACTGAGACTTTGAAAGATTAAGTAACTTGTCCAAGATCATCCAGCCAGGAAGTGATAGAGCCAAGATTTAAACTCGGACTGGTCAACTCCAAAGCCTGTGGTCCGTGCCCCGACCCCTCCCAAATCATCCATCAGTTATAGCAGGAGCCGAGGAAGACTTCTCCCCTATGTTTCTTTAATTAACTACTGAGGTCATTATTTCAACTACAGCGAGGTATTAAAAATACCTTGAGAGTTTACTGTTTGTTGCATATTAACCCCGTGCCATGTTATTAGCTAAATGAAGAGCCTCTTTTCCTCTCTGATGGATACTCTGGGTTTGTACTCACAGTTCTTTCTCCCCTGGGGTGGCCTGTCATCAGTGAAAGCTCTATTCGGAGTCACTGTCCCTGACTTCAGAAGTGAGGATTAAGAGAGCAGATCTAAAAGGTTATTCACAGAAGCTCCACTTTTCAGAGCCAACTTTATGGATGTAGCTAAAGAACTGTTCCACTTTCACCTCTCTTGGGGTTTCAATGAGAAAATCCTCTCTGAAAGGCAGAAAATGCCCTTTGCATCCCCCCTGGATGCCTGTTCCGATTATTCATCAACTCTGCCGCTCAGAGGACATTGTGTCTATTTCCATATCGACATTTCCTGGCCCACTGATTCTGTGACAAGCTTGACAGGTGTTCACTCAATCACCATTGGTGTCTAACTTGCCCCCAACTGAGACTCCACGGAGATGTGTGATGTGACCAAATACCACGAGCACGTGCTCAAGTTCTCTTAAGTCTCTCAAGAGAAAAAAATGATACGTTTAGTTGAAATTAAAAGCAATACCCGGACTTGCTATATGCCTGGGATGGCTCTTTTATAGAGAGAATTCTCCTGACCATGTTACAGATGTATTCATTCTGGGAGTGGTAATATTTTGCTGACATGCACAAAATCGTATGTGCACCATAGAAAAGAGATATTCTATGCTACATTGTTTAAGGATTAATAAAGGAAGCAGAGGGCTTAAAAAGCCAAGAAATATGGGCTAGAGAGCTAGCTCCTCCCCAGCCTGATGTGTGATTTAGGTTAGCTATATATGTCTCCTTGCCATCTTTTTCTACACACAGATTTATAATCCAGAAAACAAAGACCATCTTTTTTTAAATCTGGAGAATACGGTACTTGTGAAAATATTTTAGGCTCAGAGAGAAAAGTGCTTATAAATCCATGGCATTGTTACTATTTCTCTCAGTAATATAATGATAGGCTCTCTCTGTCCAATTTAGTTTTCAGTACCTGTCAAAATAAGGGTAAAATGAATCCCATGCTTGAAGAGAAGAACTGATGGCACCTCAATCCTAGATGTTTCTGGGCTTGTCTGCACTCTTATTTATCATCCACCCTATAGCCATAACTGATGGTGGTGTTTTTCCCAGTGTGCAGTATTCCTGTGGCACGGAAAGTGGAATTCATTTTATGGCATTTGCTGTTTCATATGAAGGCTAGAGCGCATTTGAATTCCTTATCTCAGCAGCACATTTAGTGCCATGGAGACGGTGGGATAAGAAGACATAGAGCATAAACCCTGGGCCAGTTAGTTCATGATGTAGAAATTGCCTTTCTGATACAACAATGTCCCTGACTGTGTGGCTAATGAGTTCCTTTCTCGTTCTAGGTTTTGTTTAAGATGTTTCTCGGAAGTGCCAACTTTGGTGAAGCAGCACACTTTGTCTCCACATTGGGTTTCTTCAACTTAATCTTCATCTCCTTCACCCCGGTCATCCTGTATCTCACCAAGGTGGAGCACTGGTCCTCGTTTGCAGCTCTGCCGTGGGGCTGTCTCTGCGGGATGGCAGGGCTCTGGCTGGGTAAGTGGCCCTGGGTTTTGCCTTCCATTTCCTATGTCACTTGACCTCTCCTTGGAGAGTTAAATTGTCATCGTAAGATTATTCCTTTGGGTACCCCTGTCCTCTATTTCCCAAACTTACCTAATGTTGGTTAACGGTTGCAAAGTTCTTTGCAGATTATTGCTTGATTAGATCAGAGCTATCCAGCTAGTATGCCTCCCACGGGTTAAGTGCTGAGCTGATCACCACGGATCCTCAAGTAGCCTCGTCCATTCTTCATGATGTACTGTGTGATGTTATTGTGTTCCATGTGTGGCACAGTGTGTCAGGCAGGGGGGGAGAGTGGGTGGGGGATTCAAGGGACTCAGAGTGGATCAAGATGGCAGGAGCACCAAGTGCAGGAGGAACTGGGGAGGAAGGAAGGAGATGTCATTCAGGAGGGCAGCAGGCCTGGAACGCCACGTTGAGGGGATTGGCTTTCAAATCCACTTAATGATCTTTAAGCAGGGGGGTGACAGGCTTACATCTGCATTCTAAACAGTCTACTCTGGTCGTGTCTGGAGAATGAGTTTGAGATGGGAAACCCTCACCGAGAAAAAGAAGATGACAGAACAGGACGAGGTGGCCCTGCTAAGTAGGCTGTGCCTAGCAGATGACCAAGAAATAGCCACCTGGAGCGTTTCTCATGTTCTGTCTCCCAACTCCCCATGACTCTGAGGCTGTCTGCTTCACCTGAGCAGCTGGGGGGCTCCCACTTTCCAGCTGCGCTTTCATTTAATGTGAGAGGAACCTCAATATAACAAGCCCACTCTTTCCTCACCAAGCAGCTAAACAACGACAAACACCCAATGACTCAGTGACTCTGCTCAGAATCAAACCCCCTTCATTCTGCTCCTCTCCCCCCCGTTCCACCCGGTAACAGCACCCTCTCCCCACTCCATGTTCACCCGCCATACTGAACTGCAGGACATCTGCCACCCTTCAGCTGACCTTCTTTACCAAGGTGACATAGTCTGAAACAGCACTGCAAGTCTTAGGAGGGAAAAAGAATGCCCTTGTTTTCGTTCCTGCAAAGACATTGGGTCATCTTCTTCTACTCTGGCCCAGGCCCCTAAGGGGAGCTCTTCAACTAGACAGGAAACACTCACGAGAAAGATCAAACATTAACTGTTGATCCTTTAAATTCTACTTTTGAAGACCAAAAACGTGTAGTTATGACCGCTCATAACCTGTGCTAAATTGAGTAGTAGAAATCAATAGCAGTCTTTCCATAAGACCAAAACACCCTAATTAAAAGTGCTTAGATCTCTTCCTGGCCAAAAACAATCTAATTGGGAATAACCATAGCCCAAATTTCACTACCTCTTGGCCCCAGCTGTGACCCGTGATCTCCAGCTTGCTGCAAAGTAGCCCTCCACCCACGTTGATCCCTTGGCACCTCTAATACATGCTCCTAAGCAAGCCTGCTCAAGCTGGGCATCACCCATGCTAGCCGGACCCTGCAGTTCTCCACCAAGCAGCATGATCTCCAAACTGCACTGGGCGTAGTGCCGCCCAGCTTAGAGCTGCCCCACAGGCTCATCCCCGTGCCTGGAGCCCTCTCTGTGCCAGGGTTGCCCTGTGACAAAATGAGGAGACAGCCTCTCTCCGGACTGTGTTACACACCCCAGGGTTTTACAATCTTCAGTGCTTCTGCTCTTGAGTTTTTATTGCCACCTTCTCTTCTCCATAGGAATCAGATATGATCTAGTGAGAGCAGGGCTGGAGACAGATCTGAGAGGCAAAGAGCAGGCTGAACTCTGACCCCACCCCCCATCACCTGTAACTACGGCTTCAATCTGCTTAGGTTCACCTGGCCTCAAACGTGCAGATTGACATCATCCATTCACCTGATATGTCTGAGGCCCACTTAAACTCAGGCAGGGCCCCGTGCTATAGACAACATATTGAATTATGTATTCTTGTCCTGAGATTGTCAAAAGAGCTTGTAAGTGTTCCACCTAAAGCACTAAGGAAAAGCAGACACCCATTGCAGTGAAGCCACTTGGTTCTTGTTGAGTGAGAAAAGCTCAGTTCTCAACCAAATACCAAGACTTCCTATCGATCTGCTAAAATATCCAGTTCATCCAATAAAATGACAGTTGGGAAGTTTAGCAAAGTCTGTGCTGTGTTTAATAAATTCCTGATTTGTTAGAACAGGCCATATTTGACTCCCCAAACTTGAGGAGAGAGTTGAGATGCTGGAATATTCATTCCCATTGCAGCTCTGCCATAAAGGAGTAGTTATCGACTTAGGAAGGTCCTCTGCCTTGATGGCCACTACTATTGTATGAAAATTATGAACAAGCCCAAGTTTTGTGAAAGTCCAACCCACCGTCTCTAACTAACAAGCAGGAGTGACTCCAGATGACTAAGTTAGTGAGCTTAATTAAAGTAAGAATTATAGATAACAGTAGAAGAATAAACACTGTCCTAACTGGAATGGTTCTAGACCCACCTTTGGTTCTACAGAGAACGGGCAACAGGGTTTTGAGTCATTTCCATAGAGATCCTTTCTGAATTGAGGACTTTTTGTAGTCGTTAAGACTCATTTCTCTAACCCCTAAAACAAACATTAGCTTGAAATCTATTAAAATAATGCTATGTAATTTATCATTTTATTTTCGAAAACAAGTATTTTTGATCATTTTTGTGTAGATAATTATTTTAACTAACTTTATATTTACCTAAAAATGTCAGAAGATATGTATTAAATGGTATCAAGTTATACCTACAGTTGGTTCTGTGGACCTGCCCTGGGGTTATCTGTGCGCAAATCAGGATGTGGAAAAGGTGCCTGGGGTTCGGTGCATACAACTTTGTTTGCTCATGAAATGCTCACCCCCAAAGAGAGGGAATAATGCAGCATAGGCCATCCTTGGACAGATCTTCTGTTAGGCAGTAACACCAGGGCCTTTTAGTTATTCAGGAATATAGCATGATATAGTAAAGTAACAAGGGAGAAAGCCCCAATCAGTCACCAGCTTTCAACCTCTGACTCAACTTTATCGTGCTAATGAGCAGGGTACTGAATTGATGATTTCACTTCTTTGCATGGCTACCCACCCGCTTTGCCAACCAAGAGATCAGGCAGCCAGGATAGCAGAGGAGGAAAAAGGAATACGACTATTTCAGGTACAATACATATGAATCCATCTCCAGAATTAGAGGATTAATTGACCAATGGTACAGATAATTTAGAAGGCATGTATAGCATAGACATGGATTCTTTTATGTTAAGAAGGAAAGAGCCCAGCATAGCAAGTCCCCTTTATCCTGTATATCCTCCTTTATTTTACAGCCTTCAACATCCTGGTGAATGTTGGTGTGGTGCTGACATACCCAATCCTCATCTCCATCGGAACAGTGCTCAGCGTTCCTGGAAATGCAGGTACTGTACGATTTGACATGTGCACGGGAAGTCTCCTGCTTGTGTGTGTTTTATACCCTGAACTGTTTCTTCGAGCAACTGTGAATTATGTCACTTGCCTGGGAAGCTGTTTTTAAATATCATGAAGGTGGCGGACAACAGAATAACTATGCATCACATTTAAAATTTCCAGCTACAAACACTGTTTTAACTTGGTTGTGCTTTTAGAATTAAATACCAAATGTATCATTTGGGTTTCATGTAATCTCCCTGACAACCTAATTTTGTGGTATTTTTAGAGGAAGTCCTATGGAAACAAAAGGCATCCCAGCATAGGACTCTCAAACATCACTAATGAAAGTGTAGGAAACATACAAGGTGTTGGCACCCCATCAGACTATCCATGGGGAGCTGTGAAAGATTCTCCTGGGGGCACAGCAGATGGCCCTCTGGAACAGACATAAGAAAAAAGCAATTTGACTCACTTCAGGGACAAGAGGAGAAGCTACTTTTCCAGGAAAATCTTTCTAGGTAAACTGTCCGTGGAACAAATAATGAAAGTGGGTTATCTGGATGACTGTATAGTCCTTCTAATTTTAAAATTCTATTTTTCCAAGTCTTAGGTAGCCATCTTTCTTTACCCCCAGTACAATCAGCAAATATTTAGTGAGCACTTACTATGTGATCATGACTATAGAAGAGATCGGGAAAAAAAGATATTATTGTTCCCATAAGAAACTTACACTGAATATGGAAAACAAGACCGACATATATGAAATAACTTAGAACTCTACAAAGTAATTTATCATCAAATGCCAAATTGTGTAAAAGACTCCAAGTACTATAAGATATTTAGAGGAAAGTCATATCAGGGAGGAGTGGAGTTGTCAAGGAATTCCATTCATTCATCCATGAATTCATTCATTCAATAAATAATTTCTGAGCACTTAGTATATGCTAACAACTGTGCTAACACCCGGTGATAGATCCTGAATAAGACACAGCCTCTACCCTCAGGACCATGTAGTGTAGAAAGGAGATGAAAGGAACTGAGTAATTACAATGTAGAGAGAGAATGGCTTTGATAGAGGTATGTACTGAATGCTCTGAGCGCACACAGGAGGGGCATCCAAGGAGGCTTCCTGCAAGAAGAGTAAAGGGAGGGATCTAACAGAGGGTTTAGCTGGATGAAGTGCATATGAAGAGGGAAGAGCATTCCATGCAAAGAGAACAGCATATACATGATCCCACTACTAGTTACATTCCTACAAAACTGAAAACAGGGACTCAAAAATATCCTTGTATGTGAATGTTCATACTATTTACAACAGCCAAAGGTGGAAACACCTAAATGTCCATCCAGAGATGAATTGATAAACAAGTTGTGATACAATGGCATATTACTCAGCCATAAAAAGGAATGAAGCACTAACGCATGCTATAATATGGTTGAACCTCGAAAACATTATGCTAAGCGAAAGAAGCCAGACACAAGAGGTCACATATTGTATGCTTCCATTTATAGGAAATATCTAGAACAGGTAAAATCCACAGACACACAGCAGGCTGACGGTTGCCAGGTGTTGCGGGGTGAGAGTAGTGGGCTGGGGAGTAACTGCTTAATGGGTATGGGGTTTTATTTTGAAATAATGAAAATGTTTTGGAAACAGATGGAGTCGGTGGTACATTAAGCTGTACAAAACGAATGTACAAAATGCTACTAAACTCACTTTAAGCTGATTAATTTTAATTTATATGAAATTTACCTCAATTAAAAATTTTTAAAAGACTAGCATGTGCAAAGACCTAGACATTAATAAGCCTGGCTCATTTAAAAAATCTTCAGTGGTCCAGTGAAACTGGAGAAGCATGAAGGGATGCACAGGAAAAGTATTAAGAAATAAAACTGCATGTACACACTGCTATATTTAAAATAGATGACTAACAAAGACCTACTGTATAGCACAGGGAACTCTGCTCAATATTCTGTAATAACCTAAATGGGAAAAGAATTTGAAAAAGAATAGATACATGTATATGTATAACTGAATCACTTTGCTGTACACCTGAAACTAACACAACATTGTTAATCAACAATACTGCAATATAAAATTAAAAAATTTGTTTTAAACTGCAGAGGTTATTCAATCAGATGGCATTTGCCTGGAAGGGTTAAGTATGATTTAGAGAGAGGGAATGGAAAGCAAATGGAGAGAGCGATATTGATAATGACGTGGAAAAAGGAAAGATGAGCTTGAGAGAACAAGAGAGACCTTTGGAAATCTCTTAGGAGTAGCACTGATGGGGTCATTTGTTTTCAGAGAAGCTTAAAACAGTGATGGACTGACTGACTTGCCGTTCTTTCCCTAGCTGTGGATCTCGTGAAGCAGGAGGTGATATTCAATGTCGTCCGCCTGGCTGCTACCATCATCATCTGCATTGGGTTTCTGTTGATGCTGTTGCCGGAGGAGTGGGATGAAATTACCCTGAGATTCATCAACAGCCTGAAGGAAAAGAAGAGTGAGGAGCATGTGGATGATATCACTGATCCCAGTGTCCACCTGAGAAGCAGAAACAGGGCCATTGGGACTGTGTCCATACCACTGGCTTAGAGGAACACATTTTGAATGCACGTGTATGTATATTCTGTGAATATAATAAAAATTTCTCACCACCTGTACACTCAAACGACAGTATTAACTCTGAATTTGCATAAGTCATATGTGAAATAATGCTAACAATAAAAGTTTACATTTATATGCTTATCAAGGAACTGGTAAATAATCATAATAAATTTTTTATTAAAACATATTCATACTTGTTCTATTTCTTCTGGGTATTTTTTGGGAGGGGGGATTTTCCCCTAATTCACAAAATTTTCTCAAAATATGAGGTTCTATTAAATTATGGGCTTGTCATTACCTTTTTCTCACCTGGAACTGAGACCTTTTCATTCAATCAGAAAAAATTGCATAAGAGGAAAGTACATGAAAAGGATACACACTTTACATATATTTAAGGCCAATAAGAGTCTTCAATTTGAAAGCTGGAAAGTAATTAAGTATCAATAGAGTATCTTCCATATGCAAGGCCTACACTAGGAACAATGAAGACGTGAAGATGTAAGACTCCATCTGTACTTTCAACATGCTTACAGGAGTACAGAGCATAAAAGAGGTTAGAAATATCTCTAATATGAGGTAGACATTTGGAAACGGTATAATGGTTATGGAGAGGACATCTATTTCACCAGTTTTAGAGCTGTTTACATTTGCTGTCACTTCAAGTCCCATTCACTCTTCAACCCACCTTCTGGGCATCACCTTCTGCCCACATCATTCCTCTGGTGAAGTGCATTCACCAAAGTCACCAATGACCTTTTTCTTGCAAAACCATATTGACACTATTCAACTCTTACTTTATTGTCCTCTCTGTAGCATTTGCATGATGACCACTCCTTTTTCCTGCAATGTTCTCTTCACCTAGATGCCATTATGGTCTCCTGGTTCTCTTTCTGCCTTACTGGCTGCTCCTCTGGACTCCTCTTCCTAGGCTGGTCTCATTGCTGTCCGTGTTCAGTCCTTGTCCTTCTTAGCATCTCACTCCACACTCTCTTCCTCAGAGATCTCATCTGCTTCCATGGCTTTCAATGTCATCCATGTGGTGATGGCTTCATAATATTTATCTCCAGCCCAGATTTGTCCCCCAAGCTTCAGATCTGACTATCCAAATTCCTTCTGCAGGCTCACTTGGATGCCCCATTGTTCACTTCACGTTCAAGAACATAGTTAAATCTATCATCTCTCCTCCTCAGACCTACTCCGTCCTCTCCCTTGTTCCCTGTCTAGGTTAATGGTACCATCATTCATGGGCTGCCCAAGCCAGAAGTCAAACTTAACTTCTGCCTTCCTCACCCTCCACATCTAAACCATAAATCTTATCGATTACTTTCCTTAATATTTCTTGAATCCATGCACTTCTCTACTATGCTACCTATTCTATGACCCTATCATTTCCTGATGAATGAAATACTCACTTTACTGGTCTCTCTAACTCCCAGTATTGCCTCTCTCTAATCCCTTTTGTATCCTGCAGAATGACTTTTCTAATATATAAATTTGATCATTCTACTTCCCTATATAGAACACTTCAGTGACATCTCATTGTCCTCAGAGTAAGTTCCAGACACTTTTGCAGGTCATTCAAAGTTCATCACTGATTGGCTCCTGCCTACCTCTAGAGAAGCACCATACAGTAGAACTTTCTGTGATGATGGAAATATTCTATATCTGCACTGTCCAACACAGTAGCCACAACTGGCTATTGTGCTCTTTAAATACGGCTAATGCTCTAATTTTATTTACTTTTAATTACTTTTAAGTTAATATTAGTTAGCCACATGTGGCTCTTAGCTACCATACTGGACAGCACAACTTCTACCACACCACCCCCTGCAGCCCCCTGGAATCTCTGTGCTTTAGTGACACCATCCTTCTTATAGTTCTTCAATCAAGACATGCTCTCTTTCTTGTACTTCTTTTTCCTCTCTCATCACCTGAATAACTCTTACCTAGACTTCATGACATGATTTATTCCTATTCTCGTGGAAGGTTTTTTCTCATCCCCCAAGCTAAACAATGTGACTTCCTTAGACACCTCTGCTTACTCCATTATAGCACTGGTCGCCCTCTGTGGCCATTGTCAGTCTACTCATCTGAGTTCCCAGTAGACCACGGGTTCCTTGAGAGCAGGGATTGTGTGGCATTCATCATCGTGTTTCTAGCATAGTGCCTGGCGCTTACAGACACTCAGGAAAGGAGTGAATGGGTTGCTTTACACTGGAGGTGTGCCCCCCTGCCCCCGAGCTGTATTAGATCAGTCTTAGTTAAGGACAGACATTCTCATAGAGGAGATTGGTTAAAGGAAGGGCCAAAAGGGATTAAATGTACCACAGCCTTTGTTACTGAACTGACAAAAGGCACTTCTTTCCTAAGAGGCGGGTTATCTTAGGGCATCTAGCAATTTAAGATAACCTGCCCTTTCTGACATCTGTTGTACAATTCTTTTTTAATTCAAGTGGCCCAGAAGTGTAGGTGAGATGGTCATGGGGCAAGAAAAGGGAACTTCGGATATCATATCTGCTGGCTGGGTATCATAGTCAATAAAAACCTTACCATTTTTTCATTTCTCTGTCATTTTTTGAAAAGACAATGACAGTCTCCTGGCATTGGTAGATGGCATGATATTAATTAAAACAATAATCGTGACACACTTCAAACTTCATGAAAAATGGTAGAAAATAAATGAGGTATATTATTAGTAAATATGAATTAATTCATTATCTAAGTAGAGTTGGTTTTGACAATTTAAATGTCATAATGGTACAAACATTGCTCTTGCCTTGTTTTAAAATTGCTGTTAAATAGTAGTAATCACTGACTAACCCACTCCAGCATCTTGCCATTACTTAGCATGGCATTTAAAATTACATTTTGACATCTCTAATAAATGAGCTGTTTTGCTCTTTTTGATAATTCATTTTGAAAAATTGAGTCAGCTACCCTGGAAAGCACTAATTCAACCTATAACTGATCACCCTAATTAGCTCAGTCTATATTAAGAAAATACTTCCGTTATGGTATTCATTCATTTATTCATTCAAAAATTACTAAGTTCTACTTCTCGCTCTGAAGTAGGGTATTATGTTAGATTGTCACCCACTGGCCTCTCCCTGCCTCTAGAGCAGCACTGATAGAACTTTCTGTGATCATAGAAATGTCCTCTCTTTGCACTGTGGTGAAAGGGATACAAAATGGATAGGAAATGGTCCCTGCTTCCAGGCATTTCAACCTTTAAGTTGTTACCATGGCAATTAAAACAACAACAATCACAACTCAGACACTTGTTTAAGTCACTTTCCCTTTAACTCAGGTCAAGTATTCATAAATAAAGATAATAATACCTTTCCTTTCTACCCCCATGGTCGCTGGGAGAGTCAGTTGAGATAGCGTGTTTCAGTCACTGAACAAACGGGGGTGGGCCTCCTATGTCTCTATGATGTGCCTTCCTTGAGCCAGGTTCAGTTGGGTTTGCAGGGTACTGACAAAGTGCCTGCCCTCGTGCTGGAAGTACCTCGTTGAGGCTCCTATTATCCTGTCTCTTTATCCAAACTTGGTTCCTCCCCAGAGTCCAAGAGGCGATGGATTCTGTGGGTGACTGAATGGGCAGCACAGTGCAGGGATTGAGGGCACCCATGTTGTAGCCCCGACTCTGTACTTCTGAGATGCGGGCTTTAGTGAATTACCAACATCTCTCAGCCCCTTGATCTCACGTTCAGTACAATGAGGATATTAATACCTATCATTTGGGGTTGTTAAATATAGTAAATAAAAACACACTGCCAGACAGTCCAGAAGCAGTTATTGTTAGGATTTCCTCTGTCTGTTTACCTCCCTCCAGGACTTCTTCAAACCACTTATCCACAGCACTGTGCCAAGCAAAGTCACAGAGCCTGGTGCCGAGCAGGGATTTTTACCCAAAATAAATGAGGGAGAAGAAAGAAGCTTGGCATGAGGAACACTAGGAGGAAGCCAAAAATGGGGTGTCACTCCCATTGGTCAGTTCCCCGGGGCACTTTGCATCACGGCATTCTTGCCCAGCCAGTGGAACTAATTGCATGACAAAAAGACAGACTGGTGACTTGGGCTTTGAAATTAAAATCACTTCAACCACGTCCTGATGGCTTCACAAACACATTATAGGCAAATCAATTTTGTTCACCCAGGCTTTGCACGCCTGTTAATTTTGTGCAGGTGCTTTGTCAAGATCCACCAGAGGACAAATGATTTGGAGAAGGACAATGCAAGTGATAAAAGAGTGAACAGTGTAACCAGCCGAGCATTTGAACGTTTCTGATATTTAAGTACAAATCCTCTTTCTTACTTTTCAATAAACCCTTGTCACAAAGACAAAGAACACTAGCGCAGGCAATGCTGGTTTATCTGGCAAGCTAGGACAAGAAGTCTCTATTAATTCTAATTATTTTTATTTCTCTCCCGCCACCTCCTGTAGCAACTGGAGGTAAAGTTAAGAACAGGAGGTGATGACGTGGAGGTGGTCATGCCAAGAACCCAGAGACAGAAAGAGCAGACGCCCTGGGTTTTGAAGCACTGATTAGCCAGTGTGCTCCCACACGTGTCACAAAAGCAAAAGCTGCTTTGTCATTATTTGCGGGAGGTAGGAACCCCGGATCCTTTGGGAACTTGAGGGATCTTAAGAGCGAGAAATCTAACCTGGGCTCTCTGACAGAATTTTCAAAATAGTGTGAACTTAGCTGCATTATTCTGGGGGAATCAATTCAGAGAATTTAGAGGCACTAAATCCACAACTGTTCAGTACACTAGCCACTAGTCACATGTAGCTGTTGAAATATGGCTAGTCCAAATTGAGATGTGCTGTGTCACGTATCCTGGAGTTTAAAGACTTGGGGTGAAAAAGAGAAGGTAGGCTATTTCATTAATAGCTCTATACTCATTACATATTGAAATGAGAATATTTTGGATGTGTTAGGTTATATAAAAAATATTATAAAATTCATTTCACTCGTTTCTTTTCACTTTTTTAATGCACCTACTAGAAATCTTAAAATTATATATAAGTCTTGGGTTTGTGACTCACGTTTTGCTTCTATTAGGCAGAAATTCTCTAGAAGCTTAAGAATAACTTGGTTAGAGGGATAAAGAGGGAAATTTAGAAGAAGAAAATAGCTTTGGAAACAAACAATTATTTGGTCAGCTTCTGTCAGTCAGGACAAAATAGACTGAGTGTTTTTCATGTCATGCAAGTTCAAACTGCCAGAAATGAGCAGAGAGAGGGAAGAAACAGAGGCAAGGACAACAATTTGAAATTGCAACTAACTGGAAAAATTTGTAAAGAACTGGAAGAATAACTGGGTTGAAACTAGCAAAGAATCTTCATTTGATACTAGAAGTGACAGAAACTGTAGAAGTGATAGAAACTGCCCTGAATTCTAGAAAGTCAGAAGATACTGATAACAGAGTGGAAAGGAAGAAGTTATTCTGGAAAAGACCACTTTGACTTTTAGATATTGTAATCAACTTGCAGAAAAGAAGCCAGATTGCATTCTTTAGAAGGCAATAATAGAGCCGCCCGATCTTACGACATCTGTAAAGAGCAAGTAATCAAAGTGAAAATCAGGAATTCATTAAAGTAAACAGTTTCTGATATAAATCATAAGATCAGGGCAGATTTGACCTACAGGTCATAACTCTGGTCAATAATTAAAAGATGCTTTCCAAGATAGGGCGATCTCCAGGGACAGGATAGTTAGATGGCAGCAAGAAACTTCGTAAGATGGCATTTACCTAGAAGTCACCAACGTTTCAGGTCTGGTCCTCTGCACTGTGGACTCAGAAACTAAGTCTTCTTCATGCCCTAAAGACAGCCCAGTCATTCTCAAATTGTGATGCTTATACAACACAGCAGCACCCCTGAGACCTTGGTAGAAATGCACATTCTTGTGCCTTATTACAGACCCAGTGAAGCAGAATCTCTGGGGGGTGGGGCCCAGGAATCTAGTTTTAATAAGTCCTGCTTGAAATTAACCAAGCACATGCTCAGGTGATGCCGGTGATTCCAATGCATGCTCAAGTTTAAGAACCCCTAGACTAATGACCACAGGACTACAAACAGAAAATGTATTCATTGATAATCATAAATTGAACTGTCATATTCAACAAAACCCTCACATTAGTAAGGTTAGGACAACCTTTCCCTAAGAGGCAAATCTATCTGGGTAGCTTGTGCGTTCGTGAAAAGGTTTCTTGGTGAGCCTGAAATCAAAGCAAGGACAGTCAAATGTATGATTAAACTCTTCTCTTTTGTTTTTCATTTCCATTTCAACTCTCACTCCCTTGGGAGGATGGGTTCATCCCTGCTGGACAAGAGCAGATGGGTAAGGAGAGGAATGTGAGGAACTGACTGGTACCATTGCTCCCACTCCAAGCCAATTACACAGTCCACTAGAAGAATGTGTTCCACCAAATTACAGGATGACGTTTCCTTCAGTTAATTATATTAACAAGTAGACATATTTGCAACACTTGATTTACAGATACTGGTTATGACCAAAACAGTCAATACATGTACACATGGTACACACAAGAGTCCAGCAAATAGACATTCTATCTAACAGCTTATTCTTTGCTACACAAATCTTTTCTAAACTCCTTTTCCCTCAAGGGAAAAGCTAACAGGTCTGAAGTTAATCTTTCCCTGATTATTTCCCTTATATATGTAATTAGGGGTTATAATGTAATTAGGGGTTCAAGTTACTTAGGTAACTGAAAGTGATGCACTGAAATTCAGCCTTTGCCAAGACCTCTGCTCTACTTCCATCAGTGTCCTTGGCTTATCCGACTCTTAAAGTCCCCAAAAGGCAGAAATAGGTGCTCTCCATCTTCTGTATCTTATTGGTTATACGATTTATCTGCCACAATCATCCAAATTTTCCATCCTGTTGTACTTTTATTTGCATTAATTAATCTTCACATTAAAATACTTTCAGTTTTCATCCTCTTTCTTAAAGCCTTCTATAGAATCCAGCTTTGAACTGTAATTTTTAAACTTTACCTATATTTTTATTTTTAATAATTCTATTTCTTTCAGCTAACACCAGTCCAATTCCCTCCTTTTACATAAAAGTTTCCCCTTTCCTTCAGAACACCTGCACATGATCCTGAAACACTGATCAGTGCTGAATGGACACTGCAGTGTTTTCTGTTTCATGTTTATCACCTACTTCTGGTTGATAGGTTTCTTCTCTTAGAAATGTTAACATCATCGATTATTTTTGAACTGGACTCTGAAGCTCTTCCTATTCCTGGCCATGAAAGAGAGCTATTTAAGATATAGCTATTACCTAATTTTAATAATGGTGTTAATTTTATCACTTAACTTTCAGTTTTCCGAGAGCCCCTCTGGCACATCTGTATCTGCTCTTCATCCTTACCTTCTCTCTTTACATCTATGGTAATATAAAAGTCCACATTCATAATATTGATCCTGAGGTCCTACAGGTTCCAAAGTGTCTTCTGAATCATCAAGAAAAACTGCTGTTAAAAAACAACGGTTTTGGAGTTGGTATATTTGAATGGACTATGATTCTTAGAGAACTGCCAGTCCACCTCTCCCAAATGAGAACCACATATTACCAGGAATATTTATCTAATGAAAACAATACATTTCTGAACCATAAAAATGACAGCTCATGGTGTAATTACAGAATATATCATATCATGCCAAGAGTCAATAACCTGTTTTGTCAAATAGTCATATCATTTCTGGTATCTGTTGATAATTAAATAATCAAAATGTTATGGAGCTAGGTACTTTAAGAAAGCATTTGTGAGCTTTTGACAACAGAGACTCTGATCTGCTCATCTATGCATACCCAGAAATAGCTCACAATAGGTACTCAGTGGGAGGAAGGAAGGAAGGACTCTCAGTCCTGCCAAGATAAAGATTTATCCAGGGCTTCCCTGGTGGCACAGTGGTTCAGAGTCCGCCTGCCGATGCAGAGGACATGGGTTCGTGCCCCGGTCTGGGAAGATCCCACATGCCGTGGAGTGGCTGGGCCCGTGAGCCATGGCCGCTGAGCCTGTGCGTCTAGAGCCTGTGCTCTGCAGCGGGAGAGGCCACAACAGTGAGAGGCCCACGTGTCGCAAAAAAAAAAAAAAGATTTATCCATTTAATGACAAACCCACAGTCAATGGTGCAAAGCTGAAACCCTTCTGGATAAATTCTGAAACAAGACAAGGATGCCCACTCTCATCACTTCTATTCAGCATAGTATTGGAAGTCTTAGCCACCACAGCAATCAGACAAGAGAAGCAAATAAAAGGTATCCAAATTGGAAGGGAAGAGATAAAACTGTCACTATTTGCAGATGACATGACACTCTATATAGAAAACCCTAAAGGTTCTACACAAAAACTATTAGAACTAATAAATGAATTCAGCAAAGTAGCAGGACACAAGATTAATATACAGAAATCTGTTGCATTTATTTACACTAACAAATATCAGAAAGAGAAAGTAAAAAAAATCCCTTTTATTTTTTGTTGTTTTTAAGGTTTTATTATAAAAAAAGATAAGATACCTTTGTTGAACCTTCTCATTGAAAAAAATCCCTTTTAAAATTGTGTCAAAAAAACCCCAAAAAACACCTAGGAATAAACCTAACCAAGGAGGTGAAAGATCTATACACTGAAAACTATAAAACACTGGTAAAGGAATTGAAGATGGTTCAAAGAAATGGAAAGATAGTCCATGCTCTTGGATTGGAAGAACTAATATTGTTAAAATGGCCATACTACCCAAAGTAATCTACAGATTTAATGCAATCCCTATCAAATTACCCATGACATTTTTCACAGAACAAGAACAAATAATCCTAAAATTCAAATAGAACCACAAAAGATCCAGCAATTCTGAGGGAAAAAAAGAGCTGGAGGCATTAACTATCCCAGACTTCAGACAATACTACAAAGCTACAGTAATCAAAACAGCATGGTATTTGCACAGAAACAGACATATAGATAAGTGCAACAGAATAGAAAGCCCAGAAATAAATCCACACAGTTATGCATAATTAATCTTTAACAAAGCAGGCAAGAATATACAGTGGAGGAAGACAGTCTCTTCAACAAGTGATGTATGGGAAAGTTGGACAGCCTCATGTAAATCAATGAAGTTAGAACATTCCCTGACACCACATACAAAAAAACACAAAATGGTTTAAAGACCTAAATATAACACATGACAGCATAAAACCCCTAGAAGAGAACATAGTCAAAATATTCTCTAACATAAATCATAGGAATATTTTCTTAGATCAGTCTCCCAAGGCCAAAGAAATAAAAGCAAAAATAAACAAATGAGACCTAATCAAATCTAAAAGCTTTTGCATAGCAAAGGAAACCATCAACAAAACAAAAAGACAACCCACAGAATGGGAGAAAATATTTGCAAATGATGTGACCGACAAGGGGTTAATTTCAAAAATATACAAACAGCTGGTACAACTCAATATCAAAGAAAGAAACAACCTAATCAAATAATGGGCAGAAGACCTAAATAGACATTTCTCCAAAAAAGACATACAGATGGCCAACAGGCACATGAAAACGTGCTCAACATCACTAATTATTAGAGAAATACAAATCAAAAACACAATGAGGTATCACCTCACACTGGTCATAATGGCTATCATCAAAAAGTCTACAAATAATACATGCTGGAGAGGGTATGGAAAAAAGGAAACCCTCCTACAGTGTTGGTGGGAATGTAAATTGGTTCAGCCACTATGGAAAACAGTATGGCATGTTCCATAAAAAAAACAACAACAACTAAAAATAGAGCTACCACATGATCCAGGAATCCCACTCCAGGGCATAAATCTGGAAAAGACAAAAATTATAATTCAAAAAGATATATGCACCTCAATGTTCATAGCAACACTATTTACAATAGCCAAGACATGGAAGCAACCGAAGTGCCCATCAATAGATGAATGGATAAAGAAGATGTGGTATATATATATACAATGGAATACTACTCAGCCATAAAAAAGAATGAAATATTTCCATTTGTAGTAACATGGATGGACCTAGAGATTATAATACCAAGTGAAGTAAGTCAGACAGAGAAATGTATCACTTACATGTAGAATCTAAAAACTAATACAAATGAATCTATTTACAAAACAAACAGACTCACAGACATAGAAAGCAAACTTATGGTCACCAAAGGGAAAAGGGAGGTGGGGAGGAATAAATGAGGAGTATGGGATTAACAGATACACACTACTATACATAAAATAGATAAGCAACAAGGATTTACTGTGTAACACAAGGAATAATATTCAATATCTTGTAATAACCTATAATGGAAAAGTATATGTATATGTGTGTGTATATATATGTGTGTGTGTGTGTATATATGTATCTGAATCACTCTGTGGTACACATGAAATTAATACAATACTATAAATTGACTAAAAATTTTTTTAAAGATTTATCCATTTATTAAGCAAATGCATTTTTTTAACATCTTTATTGGAGTATAATTGGTTTACAATGGTGTGTTAGTTTCTGGAGCAAGTACTTACTGATATATTTTTACAGTACTTGGGATTGCATCTCTTATTGAATTGACAAGAATTAGTATCACTGTGAGGGAGAGAGATTAAGGATACTGGCTAAAAAACAATTTTTTTTAAATGTCAATGGTCTTATCAATGTTCTATTTTTCCTAAAGTGTATGGCTGAGGTGTGGCCCAGGCTGGCATGGAGGAGAGAGGTGTTCTGGATCTCTTTACAGACACCCAACCTGGTTTTGTACTAGAGCCAGGGAGTTGTGAACAGCTCAGACCACAGACAAAATTCTGTTTCAGATATGACATTTTATTTAGCCTCTTCAGTAAGAGTTCTGGCTAGAGGAATGAAAAGATGACAAAAGGAAAGAATCATTCATTTGGATGATAGAAAAGAGGTCTGGGCTCCTTATCGTAACTCAGATCAATGTCCAGAATCACAAAATCTCAGTTGGAAAACTCTTCATGGAACTTTCATTCCAGCCCTGTCCAATGCCCAAATCTCCTCTATGCTGTCCCAAGTGAGTGGCCATCCAGCCTTCACCTGAGCACACAGGGGAAACAAGACTCTTGTTATTGTGGGATTTCCTCCCTGTAAGGAGCTGACATGTGCCTTTCTGAAACCACCACCTGATGATTCTAACTGTTTCCCACTGCCACACAAGGAAGTCAAATTTCTCTTACATAGAGGCAGGTCATACTCCTCCTGGATTTTTCCTTTAAGCTAAATAATCATATCCCTGAGGACATCCCACTTCAATTTATAAAAATATATATTTTTTAGTTAATTAACACATCTATCGCCTCACATATTTACTTTTTCGGTGAGAACATTTAAATTCTACACTCATAGCAAATTTCAATTATACAATACAGTGTTATCAGCTACAGTCACCATGTTATACGTTAGATCCTCAGACCGTATTCATCTTATAACTAAAAGTTTATACACTTTTATCAACCTCTCCCTATTTCCCCCACTCCCAAGGCAACCACTTTTCTACTCTCTGTTCTCTATGAGTTTCCCTTTTTTTTTTTATATTCTACACATAAGTGATATCATGCAGTATTTTCTTTGTCTGCCCTATCTTACACCATACTAAAAAATCAAGCCAAAATGGATTAAAGACATGGATATAAGGCCTGAAACTATAAACCTCTTAGAAGGAAATATAGGGGGCAAGCTCCTTGACATTGGTCTTGGCAGTGAGTTTTTGGATGTGACACCAAAGCAAAGGCTGCAAGAGCAAAACAAACATGTGAAACTATATGAAACTAAAAGGCTTCTGCTCAGCAAAAGAAACCATTAACAAAATTAAAAGACAACTTAGGGAACAGAAGAAAATATTTGCAAACCAAATATCTGATAAGAGGTTCCTATTTAAAATATATAAGGAATTTATACAACTCAACAGCAAAAAATAAATAAATAAATAGCCCAATTTAAAAATGGGCAAAGGACCCGAAGAGACATTTTTCGAAAGATGATATACAAATGGCCAACAGTTACATGAAAAGGTGCTCAACATCACTAATCATCAGGGAAATGAAAATCAACACTACAGTGAGATATCATCTTACACCTGTTAGAATGGCTATTCTCAAAAAGACAAGAGATAGCAAATGCTGCAGGGGATGTGGAGAAAAGTAAACCCTTGTACTCTGTTGGTGGGAATGTAAATTGGTACTGTCACTTTGGAAAACAGCATGGAAGCTCTTTAAAAACTTACAAATAGAAATACCATATGATCCAGAAATCCCACTTCTGAGTATTTACCCAAAGGAAATAAAACCATTATCTCGAAGAGATGTCTGAACTCTATGCTCAATGCAGCGTTTTTCACAAGAGCCAAGGTATAGAAACAACCTAAGTACCTGTCAATGGATGAATGAATCAAGAAAATGTTTTATTATATATTTACAATAATACAACACAAAAACATAGAAATTCTGTTGTTTGCAACAACATGGGTATGCCTGGATAGTGGTATGCTAAGTGATATAAAAATCCTTTTTAATGTGAGGTGCCCCAACCTGAACCTGATACTCCCTTTTCATTGCCACTCTATTTCCCCTACTCTTTAATTTCATGTGTACTATTCACCTTCTTGTATTAATTACCCTCTCCAAGCCTCAATTTCCATACCTATACTATGAGAATAGTACCAATCCTCAAAGAATTGCCATGAGCATCGTCGCATAATGCTTAGCACATAGGAAGTACTCAACAAAAGTAAGCTATCATTATTAGCATTAAAAGTTTAGGACAAGGGGCTTCCCTGGTGGCGCAGTGGTTGAGAGTCCGCCTGCCGATGCAGGGGACAACGGGTTCGTGCCCTGGTCTGGGAAGATCCCACATGCCGCGGAGCGGCTGGGCCCGTGAGCCATGGCCGCTGAGCCTGCGCGTCAGGAGCCTGTGCTCCACAATGCGAGAGGCCACAACAGTGAGAGGCCCGCGCACCTCAAAAAAAAAAAAAGTTGTTAGAAAAAATGTTTAGGACAAAAAAGGGTGATGTTTCCCTTTCTAACAGAACCCCCAGCCTCCAAATACACCCAATTTGAAGAAGGAGAATGAAATCTCAGTAATGGTAATGCGAGAAGCTTCCAAGATAGAAGGCATCACCTTTGATGAGTATATTAGTTAACTAATGATGCATGGTAGATTACTGCAAAATTTAATGGCTTAAAACAACACTCATTTATCACGTCGGAGTCTTGGAGTGTTAGGAATTCAGGTGTGGCTTGTAGGGGAACTGCCACAAGCTCACTTGCCTAGTTGTTGGCAGGACTCAGTCCCTGCTGGTTGTTGGACAGAGATATCATTTCCTTGTCACAGACCTGATCCTCTCCTAGGGCAGCTCACAACATGACAGTGGGCTTTTCCCAGAACAAGTGAGCAAGATGGAAGCCACAGCCTTTTTGTAACCTAATCTCAGAAAAGATAGCCCATCACTTTCGCTGTTTTCTATTTGTTAGAAATGAATTCGTAAGTACAGCCCACACTCAAGGCAAGGGTTGGAGGGACTGCACAAAGGCATGAAAAGAAGGAGGCCAGGATCACCAGGGACCATCGTGGGCTGCCTACCACAATGAGGTTATGCCATCTTGTAAAGAAGAGGCTGGAAAAGAGAAACACATGCGTGCACACACATACACACTAGCTGTCTATTCCCAGACTCACAGCTTTGAGTGATGGGAGAGGGAGGGGCGTCATTGATCAGGCACTATAGAATGCAGAGAGAGAAAGGCTCTTAGACCTTATCTAAGTCAGCCCCCTCACTTTATGTTCAAGAAGACCAAAACCCAGAGGAGAGAAGTAACCTGCCCAAGATTGCATATTAGCTTGTGGTAGATCTCTGGCTTGAACCCAGGCTGACTCCTGGGCCAATGCTCTTTTCACTAGACTTAACTTTCCATTTCATCCTGGGCAAGAGCATTAGTTTTCACAAAAGCAATAACGTTTGTTCTCTCTTCCCAAATCAGTGTATCCCATATGCCGCTGAATTTCAAGGCCAGTGCCTATAAAAAATGGCAAATTGGTAAGCAAATATCTTTGGATGTTTCCCCTCTAACCACTGTTTTTCTATTGTCTTTGTTCTTATTTGGATGAGCAAGTAGAACAAGATTCTGCTTTTACAGATAAACCAGGAAAGTTTCATGTCCAGAATGTAAATAGAGCACCATTTCCCTAGAACAGCACACCACTTATAAAATTAAAATGCAGAAAATTTGAAAATCAGGCTAGAGCCCAGAACATCATTTTTGTTTGTTTGTTTTTTTGTGGTACGCGGGCCTCTCACTGTTGTGGCCTCTCCCGTTGCGTAGCACAGGCTCCAGATGCGCAGGCTCAGCGGCCATGGCTCACAGGCCCAGCTGCTCCGCGGCATGCGGGATCTTCCCGGACCGGGGCACGAACCTGCGTCCCCTGCATCGGCAGGCGGACTCTCAGCCACTGCGCCACCAGGGAAGCCCGAACATCATTTTTAAAGTACCCACTTGCACAGTAGTAATTTATAAAAGCCTTGCAGTTTGTGAAATGAATGTTTTTCTTTGAGGTGAATGCCTTGATTTATGAAAACTTCCCATTTAATTTCATCATCAGCTATCTTTTAACCCAGGGGCACGGTTAACTGAAGGATCAATTATCAAATAATAGTTGACTGGCCAAAAAGTCGCTCTTAAATTTGGCCGATGAAGCATAACTGTTGCATTCTTTCCGCTGTGTGTCAAGTTCAACACAAATTATCCATGATATCGCTGGATATCATGCAGCAGGTTTAACAAATCATAAGAATGGCTGATGTCCATGAATCCAACTTGCTGCAGTTGATGGTGGGGCTAGAAAGAAGCAAGATGACTTGATGTCAGAAGCAGGGATGAAATCGGAATCTTCTACATCTATGGATGTTTTTACTCTGACACACGACTTTTTTTTTCTACTGTAATCTTGCCATTATGCTGTTTACTGTAAAGGGAGGGGTGGTTTAACTTAGAACAAAATAATCTTCCTGTCAGCCAGTAAAGCATGTACACACAGTTCAGCCAGTTTTTACTTCTGGTCCAGTGAAGAATTCCTAACCATGTCAAGTCCATGGGTGACATCTCTCATCTGTTCAGTATGTCTCCAGGTACTCTTTCCTTGGTATTGGGTCTTGGTCCAGTCTCTTGAGCAGAACCTCCCAGCAAACCTCCCATCAGAAGATTCCCTCATGAAAAATTAGCATGAAAAATGGTCTGGAGCTGGTGAAAACCCACTTGGCCCCTGGTGAAACTTTACTATAGAGACCATCCAACAAGAGGATACTTCCGTGACCCAGATCACACAGGCCTCCCTAGAGAACAACTATCGCTGAAGTGAAGTTCATACTCAAAAGTTATACACCACAGGAATAAGGAGGTATCAACTCAGCAAATGGGAGAATTTACAATTGAGAACTCAAAGTAAGGAAATCATTTTTGAAAGGCTCCCAAATCAAAATTTTCAAAATGTTCAGAGTGTAAATCAAGGAACAGAACAGAACCAGAAGGCGGGAACAGGACAAATTGAAAAAGTGAACTTTGGGGCTTCCCTGGTGGCGCAGTGGTTGAGGGTCCGCCTGCCGATGGAGGGGACACGGGTTCGTGCCCCGGTCCGGGAGGATCCCACATGCTGCGGAGCAGCTGGGCCCGTGGGCCATGGCCACTGAGCCTGCGCATCCAGAGCCTGTGCTCCGCAATGGGAGAGGCCACAACAGTAAGAGGCCCGCGTACCGCAAAAAGAAAAAAAAAAAAAACAGTGCACTTTGAAATCAGGAGACACGTTGAACAACAGGGCTCAGCCAAAGAAGTAGAACCAGTAGAAGATAATATATTAAGAGATTTATTACAAGGAATTGGCTTCTATAATTGTAGGGGCTGGCTAAGCAAGTTCAACATCCGTAGGAAGGGCAGTTAGGGTGGGAATGAAATGGAGCAAGACCCTAAATTTCTTCCCCCCTGCCACCCCCATGCCCTGAGCCTGCCTTTGGTCTGTGGAAAAAATTTAGCCAAAGAGTAAGTTTAATCAGAGAAGTGAGAAAATGCAGGAACAGAGGAAAACAGTCAAAGGAGACCAAATAATAATAGTTTAGTCATCAAGCACAGTCAAGGACCTTTAGTTCCTCCTTAAGGGCTATAGATAATATTCTGAGCCATATCCTGTGAGCTGTCTTATAGATACTGAAACCCACGCTAGGTGGAAGAAGTTAACTACATGATGACCAGGCTGTAGCCATGACATAAGCTGCCACAATTTCAAGAATTGGACTCAAAGAAATGGAAACAAACGGACCCTGGAACTGAAGATTAACAGTACCTAAAACAATCGAGATGACACTAGTCATACCACCGATGACCAATTTCAAGATGAGTGTCAGAGCTGACTGTATTGTTTCTGCATGTAGCCCCCTCCCTCTGTCTATAAAAGCTCTTGCCCCCTGATTGTCAATGGGGAGTCGACTTTTGGACAGGCATCCGCCCTCCTCCCCGACTCCACCCCAACCCCTCTGGTTGCCGGCATCCATAATAAAGCAAACTTTCCTTTCCGCCAACCTGGGCTATTTATGGGCTTTTGAGCAGCGAGCAGCCAGACCTGGGTTCGGTAACATCAAGAACAAGAGAAGACTGGAACCCATGGGCATGGGCCAAAGTGGTTGTCCACGGGTAGAATTTTCTCCCTCCCCCTTTTCCTACCTCTCTTTCTCCTTCCCCTTCCTCCCCTGCTCCCCTCACGCCCTCTCTCTCTGAACCCTCAGCCCCACTTTTAAGGCTTCCCAACCTTCTACCTTAATCCCACACTCTCAATATCCATTTCTACACATAGTCTCCAGATTTCTGTCCATATAAATTGGAAAAAATCATGCAGTTCTTTATGTGTGAATTGCATCTCTTCATCGGAGTAGGATGGAGATAATGATTAACTTCCACTTGTAAAATATGTACTAAAATGTTGGAACATGCAAGTGAGGGGCCCTGAACTTCAGCTTTGTTCACATCACAGAAAGTCAACCTCTCTATCTCAAGAAAAAATAACAAGATTATAACAGTGGCTGCCTTTTTGGAGGGGAACACAGGACCAGGAATTAAATTTAAGGAGACTTACATTTTCCTTGCATCTGGTAGAAAGCAGAAAGTAAGGGCAACCACTAAAAATATGAAAGTGTGCATGACTTTCAAACCAGGAAGGAGAAAGGGAGAGAAAGAATGAAGAAAATGCAATCGATTCAATCCTGTTTAAGTAGAAAAGAGAATGAATCAGCATAGGTCGCCCATTGATTCATGCGTTTGCTCACTCAGCAGAATTTTATTAAGTATCGGTTAGATGCCAGGCACTATGTCCCTGTTCACATTGAGAGCAGAATATTCAGGAAATGCCTTTAGCCCTAGTCCAGGAAAGCTTAGAAATAATTATCTCCTAGTTTATTTCTCTCGGTCTATTTTATAGTCTGCTAAGTAAACAATATTTTCAATAGTTGACCTATTCTATAAACTCACAGGCTCTTCTGACTCTCTCATTCCCCCAAACTTCCATTTGTTCCAAGATTTGGCTTTGTAACATAAAAATAAGCCACAGGGACCCACATTCAATAGCTACCATGAGGCAATACACTTCTTCAACTCAAGCAAGTATTTAGGGACTGAGCTGAGGGAGAGTCTAGATGATCCCATAGAATCCCAGGAACATGCTGGCCTAACATGAAGAATAGCAAATACTCTTCCTTCCTTTTACTCCAGGCCAACAGCACATGCTGTATTGGAAAGTGTACTCGAAGGAAAACCAGTGGCCCAGGCTGTAGGTCTTTTTCTAACACCCAAAGTATTGATTACCCCCGCTACCATGGGATTGTTGAAAAAAATGAAAAAAGATAATAAATTAGAAAGCAGAGGTTGGATTTTTTTTGTTTTGCTTTGGTTAGAGAAGTCAATCACCTCAATTCTTGGGCCTTGTTTCCCTTGCTTGTAAATCAGGGGTGTTGGACTAGATCAAGGATGCCTCAGGGGCCTGGCAGGTAATAGAAACAAGTGAAAAGGGGGCAACCTTGGTGTAAAACAGTAGACTTTGTTGGGGCACATGGCACAATTGGGGAATGCAAACCTATGCAAAGAACACAAATCAAAAACAAAAACAAAAACACCCTGTGACAATCGGAGTGTGGTCCCCAGATGGCACGCTCTCTAATAATCCATAAAAGGAACAGCCTTGAGTCTGTACATGCACATGTATTTAAGTTGCAAATGAAGAGGACTCTCCACTAAATACCTTCCCCCCTACCCTGAAAAGTCAAGTAGCTTAAGTACAAGCATTTGGAGACCAAATAAGAGCAGGGTAGAGGGTAAGAGATAGGGAAAAGGTACAGGGAAGATGAGGAAATAAAGTGAGAATAAGGATGGTGACAGTTTAAAACAGACAACTGGTAACAATTAATCCATTCTACCAATGCACCCCTACAGGCCCATGGTTTTGTTAGGAATTGACGTGTACTCTAAGGAGATCCCAGATCGATAGAACACACTCAGGGATCCTGAGTCTTCTGGTCTGATGCTATTTTCCTAGATCACCAGTTCTTCCATAGTTGGTATCCTTCTCCTTTTACAGATTATTTCCAAGGATGGCATGCTGTGTACTCTTTTGCAAAGGGGCTTTGCCACTACTCCCATCAAGAGGTGGAGAAGTCAGGTTCCCTTCCCCTTGAATCTGGAATGGGCCTGACTTGTGTTGACCAAAAGAATATGGCAGAAGTGATGCCATATGACTTCCAAGCTAAGGTCTTGCAACTTGTATTTTCACCTTCTTCAACGCCTTGAACTGCCTTGAAAACAAGTCAGAGCTACCATGCTGGAGAGATAAGTTGAGTTGAGCTCCAGCCAATAGCCAGAACCTAGGCCCCAGTATGCAAATGAGGCCATCTTGGACACTCTATCCCCAACTAAGTGCCCAGCTGAATACGGCCACATGAATGACCCCGGAGCGAGCAGAAGAACTGCGCAATTGGGCCCAATCAACTCATGGGGTTGTGGGAAACACTAAATCCTTGTTATTTTAAGCCATTACTCTTAGGTTACATAGCACTAGATAACTGAAACAAAAACACAACATTATGGTCATCCAGACACCACAAGGACTCTTAGACCAAATCTTTTTTTTTAATTTTCGGTACGTGGGCCTCTCACTGCTGTGGCCTCTCCCACCGCGGAGCACAGGCTCCGGACGCACAGGCCCAGCGGCCATGGCTCACGGGCCCAGCCGCTCCGCGGCACGCGGGATCCTCCCGGACCGGGGCACGAACCCGCGTCCCCCGCATTGGCAGGCGGACTCCCAACCACTGCGCCACCAGGGAAGCCCTAGACCAAATCTTTGACTTTACAAGTCAAGCCCTGATGGGGCAGTCAGAACTGGAGCTTGTTTTTTAGAAGGTCTGTCTTCCGTGGCACCTGCATGGTTTTCCCTAATAAAATGAGATTTCCTTGAGAATTCAAAAGCTGTAAAATAACACAAATATCAAGTTCGAGCCCCTTATTTAATAGAATCTAAGGCCAGAGAGGGTAAGAAGCTGGCTCAGGGTCACACAGCCCTCTAGTGGCCAAGGTGGGACTTGAATTCAAGGCTCCTGAGTTTTAATCTACTGCTCTTTCCAATAAAATATGCTGCCTCCTGCCATTCCACTGAAAGATTTCCATCACATCAGAATTAGTGATATAAACAAACTCCCAGGCAAAATAGTACTCTCAGAAAAGAACAGTTGACAAATATTTTGCAGTCCCGTAGGCAAAATGTAGTATGAAAATACAGGCTTTGGGGTCAGGATATCTGGGTCTAAGTCCTGACTCCTCCATACATCTCCTGTGTGACCTCTTTAAGCCTATTTCTCACCTGTGAAGTGCTCCCATGAAAAGTGCTTTACAGCTGTTTCCTTAGACTCCCAGGAGAATTTTCTGAGAGTTAACTTTGCAGCTGAAATTTGCCTCCACTGTGAAAATCCAACTATAGAGTACTCAGAAGCAAGCTTGAGCCTGACCACCTTGCCTGGAAACCTGAGGACTGACTGCGCTGGGAGAGGGGGACAGTCAATGAGGCCTGAGTCAGCTCCATAGCCCAGCCCACACTGGTGAGCTCATAAGGCAGCGTTGGCCCCTAATCACCCTGAGTAACAGGGGTAGACAAGATCTGAAGCATGACTCTAGGCTGTGGGGAAACAATTTCCAAGGCTTCAGAGCACATGCTGCCTCTAGACCTTGCAAGCACACACAGAATACCTATCACACCCTTGGGCCCCTGGGTGTAAGGAAGTGTGCTTCCCATACTTGCGTTCTGAAACCATGACTGAGCTTGCCCTGGTCCCTGGCACTGAGAAACATCAATATCTCCAGGAAAGAGTGTTTGATGTGCACCCTGACAATCGCCCTTTCTTTCCGAGGTGGAATAATATCCCAATCCTGTTGGGGGTGGGAGATAAGACCTGTTCATTTCTCCAAGGAAAATATGTGACATCGACTTGCAGACCAGCACCCTGCCTGACCTTAGTCTATTTTCTGCAGCCGTTCTTATCTAGATCCCCCAACTGCGCACGTTCTCTCTGCCCCAGCAACCCAAAACGCTTTTTTGTCAAGTGAGATATGGTTTCACTTTGCTGACTCCGCTCAAGATTTGCCCCATGGAAAATGTAAATTTGCAAATCAGGATCAGAAGCAGTGACTCTGCCCCGATGCTGTATGCGTGTGAGAGAGGCGGCAGAAGGAGGAGATGTGCCAGGAATACATGAGGCTGAAAACTTAGCTTGAGAGTGTGTCACAGCCCAGAATCAAAGGGGGAGGCCTGGGGAGACACTGGGAGTGGCTCCCACTGCAACTGCTGTGAGGGCACAGATGCTCAATTTTCAGGAAACACAAGGCTTATCGCCAGAACAGAGAGAAAGGACTCATGTCATAGGAAGGTGGGGCTCATGTTGGGGAGCAGGGAAAGACAAGGTATGTCAGGCAAGGCTGGGCAAGACTGTGGGAGACCAAGGCCAGATGCAGAGACACCCAGTGTGGGGGGATTCGGATCCCAGGCTTGTCAGTCTCCCTTTCAATAGCCCCTTCCCTTCATCTTCCAACCTCCTAGAACAACTGAATTGTTTAGTTTGTAGTCTTCCCTTATTAGAATGCAAGCTCCACAAGGCATGCATTTTCTGCCTATTGTCTTCACATATGTATCTCCAGCTCCTGGAACAGCAGGTGAGTCAGAAATATTTGTTGAATGAACAAGTGGATTCAGTAACATGTAGTAGGTTGAAGTGGGAAAAGAAAACAATGTCTTTTTGTCTAATCATAGAGTCTTTAATTTTGCTGTGGAAACAGACTGAAGAGCAACAAAATACCATCTCTTCTAGTGGCTGGATTTGGAATGCAAGACTGTTTGGGGATGATGGATATAACTTTCTGTGAAAACTGGAAAGCTATTGTCTTGGGAGACGCTCCCACCTCCAGACCTTCACTTCTGCATCTCCCTCCACAATTACGTAACGTCAAATCCCTGTAATAAATCCCTGTCCTGCCATTCTCACAGGGACTCTATTCTCCTCCCTGAACCTTGACTTCAGAAGTTATTGACACAAGAAAGGTTTCCAGGAAAGCAGAAGGGTGAGGATGGGAATCTGCAACTGGTTCTCTGACTGGCTAGATTTAAAGGCATTAATGGCCATGTTTCCACTGGCAAAAGTTATACATGGCATACGGTGACCAAAAAGTTCCCTCAGGTACTGTCTGTAGTCACCTAGAGTCAAGACCCTACAGAAGTCAAAGGCTCTGGATGACCAAGTAGTCCCATATTTTAGTGGAAATATGGTACAAACTGTGGGGTTGTTTGCTTGCTTCTAAGTGAGCTGGAGAGCTTAAAGGAAAAAACAGATGTGCTTAGGGCTTTGCATTTCCAGCTAAAGGTCTGAAGAAGTTATCAGAAATCTCCTATGACTACCATATGACCCAGCAATCCCACTACTGGGCATATACCCTGAGAAAACCATAATTCAAAAGGAGTCATGTACCAAAATGTTCATTGCAGCTCTATTTACAATAGCCTGGAGATGGAAACAACCTAAGTGTCCATCATCGGATGAAGGGATAAAGAAGATGTGGCACATATATACAATGGAATATTGCTCAGCCATAAAAAGAAACGAAATTGAGCTCTTTGTAATGAGGTGGATAGACCTAGAGTCTGTCATACAGAGTGAAGTAAGTCAGAAAGAGAAAGACAAATACCGTATGCTAACACATATATACGGAAGTTAAGAAAAAAAATGTCATGAAGAACCTAGGGGTAAGACAGGAATAAAGATACAGACCTACTGGAGAACGGACTTGAGGATATGGGGAGGGGGAAGGGTGAGCTGTGACAGGGCGAGAGAGAGGCATGGACATATATACACTAACAAACGTAAGGTAGATAGCTAGTGGGAAGCAGCCGCATGGCACAGGGATATCAGCTCGGTGCTTTGTGACCGCCTGGAGGGGTGGGATAGGGAGGGTGGGAGGGAGGGAGATGCAAGAGGGAAGAGATATGGGAACATATGTATATGTATAACTGATTCACTTTGTTATAAAGCAGAAACTAACACACCATTGTAAAGCAATTATACCCCAATAAAGATGTTAAAAAAAAAAAAGAAAGAAATCTCCTATGACCACTCTGAAAGAAACCGTATCTCCATGACCTCAGGGTTGAGATTTCTGAAAGCCAAGCCTAGAGTCTAATTCTGCAGGTACGGCGCCTTCCTACAAGACACAGTATATGTAACAAACCCAAAGTAAATATATAGTGCTATCTCATAGCCAGAGTGCTCATGTCTGGAAAGCAAGGGGTAGAACTGGGATTGGCACTTCTCACTATTAGACTTAATAACCCACATAAGGAGTCCTGGTTCCTTATGTTGATGCTGCAATCTTGAGCTTAATGTTCTGTAAGGCATCCTGTCCAAGGGAGAAATGGTTCCACCAGTAAACACAGTCAATGTTCCATTAAATTGGAAGCTGGGATTGCCCTCTAGTCAATTTAGGTTCTTTGTGCCAACAAACCAGTAGTCAGCTCTGAGAGGCTGATTTTTATTGACTCTGTCAGCTGCTCTTCCTTACCATCTTCCAGTTGAGTTTGGCCAATGGGAGGCACTGGCAGAGGATTCAAAGGATGCGAGGAGAGAATTTGAATTATCTACCCATTTGACTCACTCTCTGCTGGGCCATGGGCTGACAGCGGCTGTATTCCTCTACCAAAAACCACAGCTTTGCCCCTTTGGCCAAGGGCTAGTATTGGCTTCCTGCTGTTGTTAGATCCTGAGTGCTTAACCCTACTCAGACCTCTATAAATAGTCCCTCCAGTCACCCCTTTTGAATATGTGGGCCATCCTGCCAGCTCCCTGACTGATACAAGAAAGTTGCGATCTGAATCTCATTCTGGTCACCTTATTTAAACTTCTCATTAGCTCTCATAATTGTTAAGTTAATTGCCTTGGTCTGTCTGAATACATAGTCATAGTATCTTCATTTGCTGAGCAAAAGAAAAGCTTTTTTTTTTTAAAGTAACAGAACAGTTAGGCAAAGATTTCTCAGAATACAAAAAGCAAAAACCATAAACAAATTTGAAAGATTAGACTTCATCAGAGGTTAAAAACTGTTGCTTTTCAAAAGATACTCTTAAGAAAGTGGAAAGGCAAATCTAGACTGGGAGAAGATATTTGCAAAACATATATCTGATAAAAAGACTTTTCTCCAGAATACATAAAGAACACTTAGAACTCAAGAAAAAGAACATTTTCTTAGAGAAAATTTTTTAAAATTTAATCGGCAAATAGAGATTTTAAATGGGCAAAAGATAACAGATACTTCAACAATGAGGATAGATGGATGTAAAATAAGCAAATGGACATCCAAATTAAAATTACAAGGAGATACCACTACATACTCACTAGAACAGTCAAAATTTAAATGGCTGAAAATACCGGATGATGGCAAGAATGTGGAACAGCTGTAGCTGTCATCTATTGTTTTGGGGAATGTGAAATGGTGCAACCACTTTGGAAAACAAGTTGGCAGTTTCTTAAAAAGTTAAATATACATTTAACATATGACTCAGCAATTTTACTTTTATGCATTTACCCACAAGAAATGAAAATTGGGTCCACTCAAAGCTTGTACACAAATGTTCACAGCAACTCTACGCATAATAGCCAACAACTGGAAACAACCCAAAACAATTGATCAACAGGTGAAGGGATAAACAAATTGTGGTATATTCATACAATGGAATGTCACATAACATCAAGAAGGAATAAACTGCACGTAAACAACATGGATGCATCTCAAAATCGTTACACTGAGTTATAGAAGGTGGACACAAAAGAACATGTCCTGGGGAATTCCCTGGTGGCGCAGTGGTTGAGAGTCCGCCTGCCGATGCAGGGGACGTGGGTTCGTGCCCCGGTCCGGGAAGATCCCGCATGCCGCGGAGAGGCTGGGCCCGTGAGCCATGGCCGCTGAGCTCGCGCGTCCAGAGCCTGTGCTTCGCAACGGGAGAGGGCGCAACAGTGAGAGGCCCGCGTACCGCCAAAAAAAAAGCAGATCAGCAGTTGCCTGAGGCTAAGGGTGTGGGGAATGGAGAGAAGAATGACGGGGATGGGGCACAAGGCAACTCTTTGGGAAGGCAGAAATATTCTGCACACTTACTGAGGCGGTAGTTACACAGGTGTATAAATCTGTCTAAACTTGTTGAAATGTACAAAGTTTATGGATTTTATTGTTTGTAAACTGTTCTTCAGTAAAGCTGATCAGAAAAAAAAGAAAGAAAAAAAAAAGCAGCAGCACAAATTGTTGTGATCCCAGCATGCTCAAACACTTCTCTTCACAAATCATTTGTGGATTGCAATCACAGCTGTTCTGCGGTAGCCTCTGGAACTGGATTACAGCCAGCAAACATGCTCCCAGATGCTGGAACATCAGTCATGCTGGAGAGGTCATATTTCAGGTCTTTGGGGGATTTGATATATTCCCTGACCTTAAACAGACCACTACCTCCTACAATGGAATACTGCATTCTACAAATAAAGAACTGGAGACTGATCTATTATCTTACTCTCTTATACAGTTTAACATCAATACTTTTTTCTCCTGTTATCAGACAAAATACAAGGCTATAGGAAAGCTATGCAAGATAAAGATTACAAATGAGGAAGTGTACCCAGATTCAAAGTGGCTGATTACCTCCAAGACAAGTCATGCCAAAGAGACAATCTCCAAATTCCAGTAAAAACAGCTATAACTCAAGCTCCGTGGCTAACCGAGATTCACCAATGCACACAAGAAAAAACTTAGCAGTTCTCGAGACAAATCTGTTCCAAGGAAAAAATCTGTTCCTTGCTGCACTCAGCAAACAAGCATCATCCAGAGTCAACAATTTGTCTTTGACTAAACAGGTTTTATTCTTTAGTTATTACCATTTTGTCCTCTCAAGGGTGAAGTGATGAAGCAAAAATCTTTGCTAAATAGACCATAAAGTTTCCCACTAGTTCAAGGATTAGACACATCAACAACCTAGACACCATTACCTGGGTTTTTGTGGGGTTTTTCAACTTACATGAGATCTGGCCTGGGGCCAAGAAAATGTTATTAAATTGGCACAACATCAGGCCATGGGAGGATGGCATTTAAGAGAAGAGGGTTGGCAGAGAGGTTGATTAAATGCTTAGTGTAGGCTTACTTCCCTAGAATCCAAATACCTGAAAATTCACATAACAGAAGTTTTTGCTCTATTATTCAAAGATATCTGATGTTCATATTACAAAGGCAAAGGTATTTCGAGAGAGCAAAGTGGTGTCTGAATCAAAGGAAAGCTTAGATTTGGTATAATTTAACATTGAATATATTTATTGTGCTCTAATTCTTTGAAAAAAATCATGTTTTATGATAGTAACTCTCCACAAACCAGAATATTCAATTGATTAATCTAGGAGCTCCTTACAAGCAGGAACTATATAACTCTTATTTCATCCCTATACCTAGCACAGTGACAAGCACAAAATGTTCATTCAGTGAATTTTAATTGAAATAAAATGAAAACATGCAATATGGTTCAATCTTTTTTAAAAAGAAAAGAACTCCATATATATGTTCATATATTCATATAAACATGAAAGAAATATGGCAAGATACATGCCAAACTTTTAAGAAAAACTACCTCATGGATTTGAGGCAATAGGGAGAGAATTTAATGTTTCCTTTAAAACGTAGCACAGTAGTCAAGATCATAGGCTTAGTAGTCAGACTAGGTTCAAATCCCAACCCTACCACTTTTTATGTGTGTCACTGGGCAAGTTCTTAACCTCTGTGTGCCTTGTTCCCTCAACTGTGAGTGGAGATCATAAGGCTTCCAACCTCACAGGGTTGGGATGAAGATTATCTCAATCTTCAGATAATATTAATACACTTCAGAGTGCTTCACACTTAACAACTACTTGATTAAGGTTAGCTATCATTAGTATTTTGTTTGATCTCTTACAGTGATCAAGGAGTACTTCGGAAATAAAGGGAAAATATTTCACAGCAAAAGTAATTTTAAAGGAACCAAAGTATAATACAAGAAGAAGAAGGAAGAAGAGGAGGAAGGAAGCAAAGGAGGCAAATGGGGAGGAGGAGAAATACAGCCATTGGTTTCATCCTGAAGAAATTTTGCCTTGAGCCCTCTGACTTGCTCCAAGGATGGGCTGGTTGCTCCACGCTTCCCGCATAGCTATCATCTTGGATTTTGCTTTCACCTTCATCTTTAGGATTTCTTTTGTCTATCACTTATGTCGAATCACATTTTCCTGGGTCCCAAGTTTTCACTTCTCTTCATACCTTCTCATTTTGGTAAGTCATATTTACCATTACCTTCTTAAGAAGGGGTGCGTGGCAGTTAAGTTTTTTGAGATACAGCATGCCTGAAAAGGTCTTTATTATGCACTCATGCTAAATTATGTTTGCATGGTTAGGTGTAAAATTCTACAGTGGAAATAATATTCCTTCAGAATTTTAAGACATTGCTCCATTGTCTTTTAGCTTCCCGCAGTCCTATAGAGAAGTTTGATACCATTTTATTTGTATTCTTTGTTTCAAACTTGAGTTTTCTATCTGAAGGTTTTTAGGATCTTCTCTTTGTCCCATGTACTCTGAAAGTTCACAGTGGTTGGACTTGGTGCTTTCATCCCTTGTGTTAGGCACTCAGTGGACCTTTTGGTCTGGCAACTCATGCCCTTCAATTCTGGGAGATTTTCATAAATTACTTCTTTGATAACTTCCTCCTTCCTCCTCTCTGTTTTTGCTACTCTTTCTTTGGAATGTTGTTTGTTTCTGTTGTTGTTGTTCTCCATTGTTGCCTATTTTCCATCTCCTTATCTTTTTCCTTTATATTTTGCAGAAATTTAAACCTTATTTTCCAAAATTTCTTTACAGTTTAAAAAAATAGCTTCTATAATACTTTGAATTTCTAAGAGCTCTTTTCTGTTCCCTGTATGTTCTTTTTTACGTGGCTACTGTAGCTTGCTTCACAGATGTAAAATATTCTCCTCTATCATTGAGAATATTAATAGAAGGTAGTTGTTTTTTCTCCAGTTTTCTTCTCCCTGTATCTTCTGTTTCCTCCAATTAATATTTTTGTTTTAGGTTCTTTCATATTAAAGTGTTTCCTCAAACGTCTGGCAATCCTTCTATGTCTGTTCATATTTAAAAGTGGGAGGGTGGAAGAGTAAGATGTGGAGATCACCTTCTTCCCCACAGATACACCAGAAATACACCTACACGTGGAACAACTCCCACAGAACACCTACTGAAGGCTGGCAGAAGACCTCAGACTTCCCAAAAGTCATGTGGATGAAAGGCTCTTGGTGCTGCAGCCAGGAGTCAGTGCTGTGCATCTGAGGTGGGAGAGCCAACTTCAGGACACAGGACACAAGAGACCTCCCAGCTCCACATAATATCAAATGGCGAAAATCTCCCAGAGATCTCCATCTCAACCAGCACCCAGCTTCACTCAATGACAAGCAAGTTACAGTGCTGGACATCCTATGCCAAACAACTAGCGAGACAGGAACACAAACCCACCCATTAGCAGAGAGGCTGCCTAAAATATAATAAGTCCACAGACACCCCACAACACACCACCAGATGTGGACCTGCCCACCAGAAAGACAAGATCCAGCCTCATCCATCAGACCACAGGCACTAGTCCCCTCCACCAGAAGCCTACACAACCCACTGAACCAACCTTAGCCACTGGGGACAGACACCAAAAACAACGGGAACTACGAGCCTGCAGCCTGCAAAAAGGACACTCCAAACACAGTAAGATAAGTAAAATGAGAAGAGAGAAAAACACATAGCAGATGAAGGAGCAAGATAAAAACCCACCAGACCTAAAAAATGAAGAGGAAATAGGCAGTCTACCTGAAAAACAATTCAGAAAAATGATAGCAAAGATGATCCAAAATCTTGGAAATAGAATAGACAAAATGCAAGAAACATTTAACAAGAACCTAGAAGAGCTAAAGATGAAACAAACAATGATGAACAACACAATAAATGAAATCAAAAATACTCTAGATGGGATCAATAGCAGAATAACTGAGGCAGAAGAACGGATAAGTGACTTGGAAGATAAAATAGTGGAAATAACTACTGCAGAGCAGAATAAAGAAAAAACAATGAAAAGAACTGAGGACAGTCTCAGAGACCTCTGGGACAACATTAAACAAACCAACATTCGAATTATAGGGGTTCGCAAAGAAGAAGAGAAAAAGAAAGGGACTGAGAAAATATTTGAAGAGATTATAGTTGAAAACTTCCCTCATATGGAAAAGGAAATAGTTAATCAAGTCCAGGAAGCACAGAGTCCCATACAGGATAAATCCAAGGAGAAATACGCCAAGACAAATACCAATCAAACTGTCAAAAATTAAATACAAAGAAAAGCAGCAAGGGAAAAACAACAAATAACACACAAGGGAATCCCCATAAGGTTAACAGCTGATCTTTCAGCAGAAACTCTGCAAGCCAGAAGGGACTGGCAGGACATATTTAAAGTGATGAAGGAGAAAAACCTGCAACCAAGATTACTCTACCCAGCAAGTATCTCATTCAGATTTGATGGAGAAATTAAAACCTTTACAGACAAGCAAAAGCTGAGAGAGTTCAGCACCACCAAACCAGCTTAACAACAACTGCTAAAGGAACTTCTCTAGGCAGGAAACACAAGAGAAGAAAAAGACCTACAATAACATACCCAAAATAATTAAGAAAATGGCAATAGGAACATACATATCAATAATTACCTTAAATGTAAATGGACTAAATCCTTCCACTAAAAGACACAGATTGGCTGAATGGATACAAAA
>NW_020175662.1:2435325-2487945 GCF_003031525.2 Neophocaena asiaeorientalis asiaeorientalis
CATAGCACAGGGAGACCAGGTCGGTGCTTTGTGACCACCTAGAGGGGTGGGATAGGGAGGGTGGGAGGGAGGGAGACGCAAGAGGGAAGAGATATGGGAACATATGTGTATGTATAACTGATTCACTTTGTTATAAAGCAGAAACTAACACACCATTGTAAAGCAATTATACTCCAATAAAGATGTAAAAAATAAATAAACAAAAAATAATAAAAGTGGGGCACTAAAAAGTTGATTAGATGTGCCTGTTTATTGTGGGTTTTCCTGGAAGATGATATGGCCAGACCATGTCACTGGGGACTCACTGTGTCAGTATCTCTAGGTCTTTTCTCTTGAGCCGGCTGGAGTTTCCAGAAAAATACCCTCCATTTCCTGCCTCAAAGAAGCTTGAATTCTGGGGGCTAGTAGGGAAAGAGAACCAATACTCTCAGCACTAAGCCTATAAACTTTTAGTTGATACAGCACCAGCCTACAACAGTTACTGGTGCTCCCAGGCCAGAAATCCATTGTTGCAAAGAATAAATCTCTAGTCTTTTTTGGGACGGGGATGATCAGGAAAGACAACTCGGGTTCTAACTGCCTTAAAAAGACTTACAAATTTTCCTTCTCTTTAATCCTGCCTTCACCCACACTTTTTGATGTACCTTGTGCTTCCAAATTTCTGGACCATTGAGTTGCTTGGAGATAAAAAAATATTTAGACACTCTTAGGATCTCTTTTGCTCTTGGCTTATAGTTTAGCTTTTTCAGGGATGTGCTAAATAAGTTATCATTTATCATGTACTGTCCAACTTGTAGTTTTCTCCTTTTCCTGTCTTGCATGGGGTTTTACCTTTTAAAACATACCTTGGCTGCCATTTTAGTGGCATTTCAGAAAAGAGATAAATGCATGTACCCAATCCACTTTTCATTCAGAAGTCACCCACAACGTTATTTTCAAAGGAAAAACTTCAGCAGGATTCAGTGTTGGATTGTCTATAAGAGGTGAAGAAATAAAGAAATCAGATATAGGTCCAAGATTTCTAGTCTGGGTGATCAAGAAAATGTGATATCGTTTACAGAGACAGAGAAAACTGGAAAGGGAACAGATGGGGTAAAATTGTAGCAGATGATTCTGTTGGGTTTAGACATATTGAAATTGAAGTGATGGGAAACATTCAAATGGAGATGTTATGCAGACAATTGGAAATGCACTCATGGAGCATGGGGAAGGGTGAAGGCTGGATATGTATGTTTGGGAATAAACTGTATTTAAGTCTGTTAAGGTAAGTAAGAGTAGGAAAATATTGAAGAAGTGCTTAGAAAGAATAGCAGAACAAAGACCTAGCCTTGAAGAATATCAAACAACAGGGAAAAGAAAAAGAAAGGAAGTTTCTCACTGGGGAAAAAAAGAGATATGGTTAGAAATAGAAAATAATCAGTATTGTGGGGTAATGTGAAACCTAATGACACTGTGCAAGCTTGGACAGCCACCAGGCCGGGAAGTGGCAGAGTCCAGATGGAACTTCAGGATAGAGTAGGAGGCCAAAAAAGGGGTCTTTAAGGTATTAATATCATAACTAAAGCTGAAGAATATGGACTGTAATGGGTCCTGTAGCACTAGTACCCTAGACTAAGGGAAAAGGACAGATGAGAGCAGAATCCCACAAGTCGGTCGGCGTAGAGGCCAAGAACTGATGAGTTCATCCAGGCCAGTGTGCTGGGGAGGAGAGAAGAGCAGTAACTGGTGAAGATTCCAACAGGTAGGTGCTGAGTGTCTCAGAGATACAGGTACAGTGTTCAGAGACTCAGGCATAGGGGAAATCAGGGCAAGTCGCTGAGACAGAGAAGGAAACACAAAAGCAGGAGCGCAGACAATGAGTTATCATGGTCAGAGGTGGGGCAGTGGCAGAGTCAGCTTAGGTGAATCTGAAACTGCTGAAGTAGGATCTCTGAATAGCCTCCCTGCTAGGAACATGCCTTAATCCTCGATTTGAGCTGAGCTGAGCTAAAAGATGACAGCTAAAATAAAGACAACTAATTATTAAAATTTAATATCCTATAACCCAGTAAATCCATCTTGGCATTTACCCTAGAAAAATACTCACACCTCTGTCCAAAGAAGCATATTCAAGGATGATCATTAAAACATTGTTTGCAATAGCCAAGACACAGAAGCAACCTAAGTGTCCACTGACAGACGAATAGATAAAGAAGAGGTGGTACCGTGCTGCGGGAAAACTAAGCCCACGTGCCACAACTACTGAGCTCGCGCGCTTCAATGAGAGAGCCCCTGCACCACAACTACAGAGCCCATGAACCCTGGAGCCTGTGCGCCACAACTAGGGAGAGGAAACCACACACCACAACTAGCAAGAAGCCCGCGCCGCAACGAAGATCCCGCGTGCTGCAACTAAGACCCGACACAGCCGAAAATAATAAAGAAAGAAGAGGTGGCCCATATATACAATGGAATATTACTCAGCCATAAAAAAGAATGAAGTAATGCCATTTGCACCAACATGAGTGGACCTAGAGATTATCATACTAAGTGAAGTAAGCCAACAAAGACAAATATTATATGATATCACTTATATGTGGAATCTAAAACAAAAAAAGATACAAATGAACTTATTTCCAAAACAGAAAGAGACTCACAGTCAGAGAAAACAAACCTATGGGTACCAAAGGGAAAAGGTGGGGGAGGGATAAATTAGGAGGTTGGGATTAACATATACACACTACTATATATAAAATAGATAACCAAGAAGGACTTACTGTATAGCACAAGGAACTACTCTACTCAATATTTTGTAATAACCTATAAGGGAAAAGAATCTGAAAAAGAAAAAACATATATATATATATATATATATCTGAATCACTGTGCCGTATACCTGAAACAGGACATTGTAAATCCACTATACTTCAATTTTTCTAATTAATTAATTACTTAAAGGGAACTGGATCTAAATTGGGACAAAAACAACATTGTTTGCAATCAAAGAACATGTCCATCAATAAAGGCATAATTATCCACTATACTTCAATTTTTTTAATTAATTAATTACTTAAAGGGAACTGGATCTAAATTAGGGGACAAAAACAACATTGTTTGCAATCAAAGAACATGTCCATCAATAAAGGCATAATTAAATATGTGTATCCATACTGAAATAACACACAGCAATCAAAAATAATGAGGTAGTTCCTAGTGACTGACATGGGACAATCTCAATACATAATGTTGAGCTGCAGGGGTAAAAAAGTGGCACAATATAATGAAATATCTGAAATTGTTCATGTTTTTGAGAGAGAGAAAAAGGTCTGACAAACGTAGAGGGTCCTTCAGGGATGACGCCTGCCGCTGTAGATCATTACATGTTGACATAGTCCATATGCAGAGATGCTGAGTCAGGGAAGAAATAAGAAAAGGTGAATGGGTTTGGGTAGAAGGAAGTCATCACCAACCTTCATGACAGCACTACAAGTTGAGCAGTAGAGGTGAGAAAAAGACTGCAGAGGGAGGGAGATGATGGGTGATTTGTGGGGGTGGTCTCTACACCTTCTAACTTTAAGGACAGGAGAGGAATACTGAAGCTGACACAGACAGAAAGGTACAATGAAGAATTTTTAGACTAAGGGCCATCTGGGCATATTTGAAGTTGGAAGGGGAAAGCCCTTGGAAAGAGAGAAACTGCAGATGTTGTCGAGAGCACAGGACCAGAGGGCAGTGGGTTTGTCAAATGTTAGGGTCTGAAAGGAACCTCAGAGCGGCCTTGCCCCCTTATTTTATAGTTGAGGAAACTGGGTCTAGGGAGGTGTTGTGGGTAAGATCATGGTTTGGAATCCAGACTCTATCTCTCAGTAGCTTAGAAACTGCTTTGAGCCACCAATTCCTTATCTTTGAAGTAGAAATAAAAGCTGCCTACTTCATAGAGTTGTAAAGCTTTATTTCCATCATCATCATCATTATTACTGTTATTATTACTTAACACATAAAGATTTACCATGCCTGTCACTCTTCTAGTGCTTCACACGTATTAACCTTCTTAATAACACTGTGAAATAAGTAGCATTTTTATTCCCTTTTTACAACACAGAACTGAGGCATGAAGAGACATTAACTTACACAGCTAGAAAGCGATAGAACCAGGATTCAAAGCAGGCAGCTGGCTTCTCAGTCTAAGCTCTCAATTACTCACCTCCTGCCTCTCAATCAGGTCATGTGACAAGAAGAACCGGCTGCTGTTCCCACAGAGGAAGCCAGGACCCAAATGACTCAGAATGAGAAATTCTCAAGCATAGGGGCCTCATGGCCCATAGGTCAAACCCTGTCTCAAGGGATATTCCAAGCTCTTTTGTTCTACTGGAATGGGCTGAGTCAAGCATTGCTTAGTACAAGGGGATCATGAGTCACCATTTGGTAGTCTTTCCAGGTGTGTGGAGATTTTTTATTCAGTTTGATAGCTGTAACACAATTGATTTTGTATCTTCCATTATGGTACCTCATCATGAGTGTTCAAACACATGACAGAGTAGCTGCAGACCATGCTGGCTTCCAGCAGGCCGGTCCACCAACTCAGTGGCAGCTGGAAATCATCTCCATTGAAAGTGGCATTGACATATATACACTACCAAATGTAAAATAGCTAGCTAGTGGGAAGCAGTCGGAGATCAACTCCGTGCTTTGTGTCCACCTAGAAGGGTGGGATAGGGAAGGTGGGAGGGAGACGCAAGAGAGAGGAGATATGGGGATATATGTATACGTATAGCTGATTCACTTTGTTATACAGCAGAAACTAACACAACATTGTAAAGCAATTATACTCCGATAAAGATGTTAAAAAAGCAAAATAAAATAAAGGCTGCAAAGTGTACTGGAACACTCCTTCCCCTTCTAAGTGAGGAAGGCTCTCCCTCGACATAATGGGTGTCCTCATCAGCAGACTTGGTGAAAGGGCCAGAGATGGGAGTAAAGGTTGCAGCTGAGACCTGGATGCAGCGATGGATGCAGCACAGACCACACATGGGAAGGGAGTGGTCCTTCAGCGTTCTGGGTAGGGGGCATGCCCCAGTCCTTATGATACATTCCCTCCAACATGCATCTTGGCTTTTAAGAAGCAGCTTCTGCATCCAAGATTTTCTTCAAATGGAGGGGCTCAAAATGCTTCACTGGAGTCTTCACGATGCACGTGACAATAGGGACAATTATAGATCAATAGCTGCAAGACCCAAACTGGTCACCGCTGTCTACTTTGTGCCTGTAATAAAGCTCATTAGGAGCTTAATGAGAATTTAAGGATTTTTTTTGCTTTATGTTAATTTGAAGACCTAGCACTAATTAAAAACCCAGAATTCTTTCCCCAGAGCCTAGTGCAGAAGAGAGGGAAAGTCCGGTAATATATCCATTCTTCCAATAAACACTTACGCGGGCCTGTTATATAGAAGGTTCTGGATTAAGTATGTAGACGGCGGAGGTGAGAGATGGTACAAAGATGAGGGTAGGGTAGAGTTGCTCCTCTTCATGGATTTATGATTTATTACACAATAGGAGACAGATAGAGCTAGGGTTCTAGACTAGTCACAGTGCTTGAATTCATATCCCAGTGAATCCACACCATGGGACTCTGGATGAGTGACTTGGTCTCTCCAGGCTTCCATTTCCTCACAGGCAAAACAGGGACAGTGATGGGACCATCGTTGTCAGGTTGTCGTAAGAAATAAAATAATGCATAAAAGAAGTTTTGTAGAAAACAGAAATAGAGTTGCAGATGTAGAAAATAAACTTATAGTCAGTGGGGGGTAAGTAGGGGAGGGATAAATTGGAAGATCAGGATTGACATATACACACTACTATATATAAAAGAGATAACTAATAAGGACCTACTCTACAGCACTCAGTACTCTGCAATGGCCTATATGGGAAAAGAAGCTAAAAAGGAGTGGAGATATATATATATGTATAACTGATTCACTTTGCTGTACACCTGAAACTAACACAACATTGTAAATCAACTATACACCAATGAAAATTAAAAAAACAAAAAAGAAATTTAAAAAAGAAGTTTTGTAGAGTCTCTAGCACATAATTGAAGCTCATTATATGCTAGTTATTATTATTATAAATAACAAAAAGCAGATAAGAATCACATTAGATATCCGTAAAGATGAAATTCAGGGTTTTGAACAGGAATATACTTTGAAGGGTTTGGTCCCCCCTACAAGATTAGAAGTTTCAGAAAACATTTGACAAGAACGAAAGCTGTAAGTCCTCCCAAAATAAGGATTACCCATCTCTTCGATGCTACCTAAAGTGCAGCCCGTCTCTAGATTGCTACATATGCTAACCCCACTGTGTCTTGCAGCTGGCCACTCTCTGTTCTGGATCTGACTTTGTAGGCTTGTTTCCTAGGGCCCTGTCCCTCCAAATGCAAAAGCAGTCCTCCTGGATCTTAATCTTCTAAACACCAACTTCCCTGTTCCCCTGCCCACACGGCTGCCTATGCCAGTTTTCACACTGCATCCTCATTTAGCCTTAAAATCTTTTTTCCCTCCTTAAAAACTTGCTTCTTTCATGCAAACTCTTTTCCTGCCCTCCACGAACAAAATAAGATCAGAAATGTGACCAAAAGTCTCGACAACTACTCTCCTCTCTTAAAGATCTTTCCACGTGTCTTTTGCTGACCTGGCAAGATTTTGGGGGTGAGGGAAAGTTTGTTAGGAGTCCCTTCCAGGTGGGGTAGCCCAGCACTCACATGCTCCAAACTCATGTGCTTGCCCTTTAGGGCAAACCACATTATTACTGATTGCATCTCACTTTTTCAGAGCAGAGGGGTCCCGTGAACTTTTTCCTTGGACCCAGATATCAAGCGATAGTGTGGGAAGAGAGGCCCTGCCAGAGGGGACTGCCTCAGGCACCCCAGGGGGGCAGCAGCAGCAACTCAGCCTTGGGCTCTCCCTGTAGAGTTCCAGCCCCCAGGACATATCTGGTCGTAGGGCAGCTCACCAGGCCAGGCAAAGTGTTAATGAGAGCTGAGTGTGTGGGAGTGTCATCAAATCACTTGGTGCTTTGGGGTTTCTTCTGGTGCTCAATCAGATCTGATTGCATTAATAGGCCCATTTAACATAATTGGAAGTGGAAGCTGACAGTTTCTTGGCTTGTTTGGGACCTGTGGTGGCTGGCATGAGAGACAGAGAGGGGCCCAGTATCATCTGGAATGAATCTGGGCAAGTGCAGGAAAGGGTGGGGGGCTGCTCTGCAGGCCCTGGAATGACGGCGAGAGGCACGCTGGTAGCCTTGGCCCCAAGCCAGCCCCTCCTGTCCTACCTCCTGGGGCTCAACCTCTGCAGCCCTCGAGGGTCTCATTGTTATCTCCACCTGAAACCTGAAAAGATCAGGTCTAGAGAAGTGAAGAGGGGACAGCGTGCCTCTTCTCCATTTCTTTTCAAACAAAGGCCAAGGCTGTCTGAAGTCTGAGACTCCTCTGTCAGTTCAGGCTGGCACCTTGGTGGTATCAGATTTGGCATCACCATATCTAACTTAAAACTTTGGGGTTGAGATAGTTCTATTATATTATGGTTAAGAGCACAGGCATTGAAAGTATCACCCACAGATGACTCACTGATTGTAAGCGGGGGAAGCATCTTTGCAGTGGAGGGATCCACTGTCGCATCCTGAACCCACTGATTAACCTTAGCTCCCAGCCTCCCTGTGGATGCAGTATGCTGCGTACCGAACCAGCTAGAATCAGGGTCACTAAATGATAGAACCTGCGTCTAACGAGCCTTTAGACCTAACTCCCGGTTTACAGAAAATCCGGGGACTGAAGGGACAATCAGATCCAGAATATGCACACGCCACAGGACAACTAATTTTTTTCAGCAAGTTAGTGGCATGTAAAAGGTGGGGAGATTCCTTTAGATGAAAAGATTTGACATTTTAGAGGTATAACAACCAGGAAACAAACAAAAACAACAACAACAAAAACAGAACAATACAAAGGGCTGTGGAGTCAGACCAGCAGGGCTTACTTACATCTGGTCTTTGCCACGTATAGGCATGTGGCCTCACACAAGTTACTGAACTTCTCTGAGCCCTATTTCCTTACCTGCGAAAAGGGAATAATGCATTCTACTTCACAGGGCTGCTGTGAAGATTAACTGAGAAAATGCACTAAAGCCTTTAGCATGGTGCATGGGCATACTGAGTACTCCAAAGCAGCAGCTATTAGTATCATAGCAGAGATCCGCGGATGAACTGAACTGGTCCTGTGGCGTATGCGCTGCCTGCCCGATGCTACTGGGCCTCCCTACTTACCGCTTAGCAGCTGCTTTACTGAATGATGCCTGACCCACCCTACTGGAAGTATCACCTCCCAAACACAAAGCCCCCTCATATACTACCTGTTCCTGAGTTGAGGCTGGAAAAGGCGCCAGAGGGCTGCTTGTGCAGGAATATACAAGAGCCTGTGGAGCAGACGGTGCCCCAGCCCAGTTCCTGGGCCTTTACCATTTCAGGGCATGCTGCCAGCACTCATCACTCTGTCCCAGGGCTTACTTTCTTTCTTTCTTTCTTTTTTTTTCTTTTCCCACCTAGGGCTTTCTTTGACTGCTAGAACTTGCCCTGACCTGAGGCGTATGGCCAGCTGGAAGTGCCAGGGAATGAACAACCCGCCCTGCCCTGCCCTCAGCAATTCTCCATCAGAGACAGACAGGAGTGGAGGTATAGATATCCCACCTCCCTTGCCTCTCTGCTGGGATATCTCTGAAGTATGTGTTCAACACTGTTTCCCAGAAATCCACAGCAGGGCTAAGGTGTACTCAGGGCAGTGGAACAAGCTAAATTATACAGCCCCTCTTCTTAGCTTTTTTCCCTCCCTGAATTAGCTCCCCACACACCTCCTGTGAGTTCTAGGACGCCTCCCAAATAAACCGCTTATGCTGGAAGCTTTGTCCGAGGGAACCCAAACTAAGACACCACATAAATGAGTTTGGATTTTACCCTAAGGGCAGCAGGAAGCTGTTGAAATACTCGCTGAACTGCAAATATTCGTATGGTTCTAGAGATCCAAGCTCTGCCCCAGTCCTTGAATTTTCACTACCAGTGCTAGATGTTTTATCCAGTAAGACTAACAAGGGCTGTGTCCCATCCATGTGAGATACTCCCCATGTACTGCCCGTCACAGTGGACTGCCTCCATCTTCTCCTCCTCGACAGCATCCTCCCCATTCTGCTTCGCGACAGGAGCAACAGGCACGGAAGCTGGAGAGAACCCGGGGATCTTGTTATGCAGAGCTTATGCACGGTAGACACCATGGCTGCAAACAGGCACATAGAAATTAACTGTTGCCTTCTGCTTGGAGATGTCTGAAGTTTAAGAGTAAAGTCCTGCAGAAGACATCATGCCAGTTGTAGCAAGAAACATCTGGAAGGGATGCAGGTCTGAGGAAGTATCTGGCTGCCCGGGGACCTACCTTCCCCGGGGTAACAGAGAGAGCCCTGGAAAGACCCGTGGGAAACTGCACTGCTCTAATAGAGAATCCTAAGCCCGCTGTCCTGCTTCGACAGCAGTGCCCACAGGCATGCTGATGAGACCAGAATAAGCCATAAGCAATACCATCAGGCAGCTGGCCAGCGTCCTGTCAAGGCTTTGTATACAGCTCTTGGAACTACTTCAGAAAGAGTTTGGGTACAAGTGGATACTATGATGGAAGATCCTTGCAAAAATCTTTCCAGCGGAACCTAAGATCATCCCCCCAACACTTCTGGGTAATAATTTTTCCCTTCTCGTGAGAAGCAGATGGAATAAACAGACTAAGTTTATTGTTCCATTATTCTATTGCTGTAAAGCAAGACACTCCATGATCTGTATCTCGGCTACAAACTGGTAGCAAGGAAGTAAATTTAAGATTAGGAAATCCTTTGCCTCTATCCCTATGTTTAGCAATCATGCCGATTTGTTTTCTGTTTATATTTTCAAAAAAGAAAGAAAGAAAAGAAAAGAGAGGCCGAAACACGTCTTACAAGAGTCCCTAAAGAGATCATAGAGTTAAGACTGGGTGGCATCATGGACATAATTTCTGCCTCAAGGAAAGTAATAAAGGAGGTCAAGGTGGTCACTGGACTGCATTGGCCGGGGCTCAGCCCCAGGTAACAGGAAGTCCTCTGTCCTCACTGCACCGCCCAGTGACCTAAGCCAGATCGGGGATCCTGGGACACCTGGACAGGTAAAGAGTCTGTCCAGAGAAGTGAGGGTGCCTCTCAGGATTGCTGGGTATCACATTTATTAAAAGTAACAAAAGGGGGAATGAGGGAAAGGGAAATCTTTAGGGAAGGTTTCTTTATTTGGTGTCCCCTAAATTTCATCTCATTGCAGTTTACAAAAAAAATCAAGGTACAGAGTTTCCCAGGACAGGGAGACATCCCTGATTTGGGCATACCCCAGAGTAAATGCACCTTAAAACACATGGCTGACAACTGAGATTTCTGAGCTGGGACACTACTCTGGCCGGGTAGCATTTAGTTTGATGACACCAGCTGAAGTGACACTTGGGACCACTTTGGTCCACCCGGAACTTCGGGACATCTGTTTCACCACGCTCCTCTCTACCCTGTTCTTATGCACCTTGAAAGATAGAAAGAATCCCACGTCTTCACCTCTGGCTCCACAATTTAAATTTCTCAAAAAAAGAGCAACTCTATAATTTGTTTTTAGTAGACATCTGCAAGAGTAGGATTTTGCCTTAAGGGGGAAAAAAATGCATGTTAATCGATTTAGGCCTATATCCTGAGTGACTCTATCTGGTTTAGACCAGATAGAGACCATGTATTAAAGGTTAAATTTCCATGTAAATTCTTGAGACAAACGTCTATGGATTAACAGTTAAAATGTAATCTTATTTCAAAGAAGGTAGAAGAGAAAAAAGATTTTCTAAAGATGTCTTTAAAAGGATTATTATAACCAAAAGCTGATATTCTCCCAAGGAGAGAGAAAATATACAAAAATTCTTTGACCTAAGTTAAGTCCACTAGCATTTTAGGAAACTCATACACTGGCTATCTTCAGAGCAGCAGGTATGTGATGGTTTGGTTTTAGCATTTAATTCAGTGATACACTTGCAGATTGCATTTAAAGTGTAGAGATATAAATTTGATTCAACTGATCTCATTTAACAGTTTATACAAGAAGCCTCAATTCACATTTTTTCCATTTGCTTTGCTTTAGCATTTCCAAGCCAAATAGGTCTGGTTGGACTGTCACCCTCACACCAAATGTATGGATAAATATAGAGGGAAATAATCACTGGGAGGAAAACTAAGGTTTGGATCATACATCAGCTCTGCTTAGTTGGCATCCAAACACATAATTCACATGGCTGAAAAGCCTCTAGTGATTGTTTATTCATTACAGATCAATTTCATTACAGATCAATTGCAGAAAAGACTATAACTTTATTAAATGCGTAATTTAGGAATCCTGTAAACATTTAGGATTTAAATCCCACTTACTGAATGGCCAATGCATAGTAATTAACCCATGTGTGAAATTAAATCCAACCCTAAGGAATATTTATATACACGTTGTTTTTAATCCTGTTGGAAACCTTTCCAAGAAAATACTACGCTGAAGGATCAAAAGGCAATTTAACCAACCTGACTCCAGATCACCACCATCCTATTCCAGGGAATATCACCTTCGCATTCACCATCTGCTTAACATAAAACATCCAAATGGATATGCCCATAGCCCATTAAAAAAAGAAACTCATTTGTCCAACATTAGGTTGTATAAATCTTAAAATTTACTACAGATTACTATAAACAGCCACTGAGCATCTGTGTGGTTTTCTTTCTGTCTGTAGCTGCTTAGAGCCTATTGCTACTGTAGTCACAACTTGCTGCTTGATTCACATAGTACCTGGTGAGCTCCCTGCGGGAAATCTACCTTTCTTCATGGCAGCCTCTTAATCTCCAAGAGGTAGGGGGACAAGAGAGTGTGGATGACCCTGGCAAGTCCATCAAAACTATGGCAAGAGCTATCAAATTACAATCCTACGAACAAGGTAGGTCATGTCTCCACACAAGAAAAAAATGCTCTAGTCTTGCTGCCTCTGAGGAGATACTGTTGTGTGAATTGGGCTGGAAAAGGTTGTAAGGAAACTTAGAGGGCACTTAACCTGCTCTCTGTTGCCCAACTCAGCCCCCTGTATTCACATGCAAAGTTTTCTCTTATTAGAGAACAGAAAAATCCACCTATCTCCTATGAATGTGCATTGAGTTTCTATAGAATTTAAATTCACTAAACAAGATTCCTTAACAGTTTTGCTCAAGTTAAGACTGAACCAAGAACAAAAGCAGAGATTTCCGGCTGCAGAAAGCAGCTTTGTGTTATAGCATTTGCCTCTCCTTCCTGTCTTTAGATCTAAAGGCTGAAGAGGAGGTAAGGGACAGGGTTAGTAAGTTCATGGGAACTGTGTGGTCAGGTTGCCTACGGAGCCGCCCGAAGCTGGGGCTTCCATATCTCACATGTGGAAATGGCACCCCTGGCTATGGGTCCCTGCCCCTCTCCATCTCCTCCAGCACCTCACCACCTGCTCTGTTCTCTGTGCCCTCTGTCTTAATAAAGTTCTCTCCGGGCATTATCTTCAACTTTAGAAAAGTTTAATCCCTTCTCTGCCTCATCTTAATAGATTTATATACTTATATTCTCATTTCATATTCAAGAATTCTGAGTATTACAAATAACATATTTAATCATCTTTACACACTATCTTGCATATTCATAACCAGTCTTGAACTGGGGAAGAATCATTATAAAGTATCACTGATAGTCTGAGGAGTGGGCGAGGTTTTGTGATTGAGAGTTTTTAATGTTTTCCAACTCTTGTGGTTAAGAAATTGTATCTTATATATAACTCCATAGGTGAGCTTAACTTCTCCTTTTCCTCTTTTAATGAAATTGAAATTATTTTTCTCTATCACTCTTAAAAATCCCTTTTAGCACATGCTGACTTTTTAAATATTAGATCTTAAGCATTGTTTGTTTTCCCAGTTAAATAGGCCCAATTAATTTACCCTTCCCTCACTGGTCTTTTCCATACTTAGGTATAAACTCCTTTAGACAGGAATATGTCTATTTTAATGGATTATGACCAATGGGTGATAAGGACTACCCTATTACATGTAGCAGTACTTCCTCAGGAGGACAAGTATAGTGGCTAATGTTTACTTCAAGCTTGCTGTATGTCAGGTACTATTCTAAGAGCTATAAGTGGAATTAATTGATTCATTCCTCAATAAGTATTTTTATTAACCCCATTTTACAGATGAGAAAATTCAGGCATGGAATGGTTAAGTAATCTGCACAAGTTTCAAAGCTTGGAAGTGGCTAGTGATCAATGGAAACAAACGTGGTACAAATCTTCATTTCTTTCATCGTTTCCTCAACAACTAACCAACTTCCTCTACAGAGGCTCATATTCTCTACAGATACGTCTCTTGAAATTAAATAATAATAAGGCAAAAAATGAGAACTGAATCTTTCTCACTGGTCCAGATCCATGAAGTCCACAGTTTCCAGTATAATTTCTAGTTCATTGGTCAGTTTGCAATACTTTCGCCTGCCCTTAGAAATACTCAAACTAATTGTATCCAAAAATAAACCTGACTAGATATTGTTCAAGTATTTTAATCTTTATAATTAAACTAGTCTCTAGTTACCAGAGGTAGTTTTGTTTGCAGATACTACTTATATATGATTATTTCTTACAAGTCTTTCTGCCACAGAGAAAATTGTGTGTAAAATGCAAAGGGAATAAGTGGGAGAAAATTAAACTCAGGCTTTTTAGAAGACCTCTATTGGCTTACAAGAATTTCCAAACCCATATTAGCATCTTAGAAAATGAATTTTACAAAAGTGAAAAATAAATTTCTTTGAACTTCTCTCTATCCCTGTATGGATATGATGAAAACATAAGCAATCTGTGGTCATGAACAATTAGAACTTGAAAGTGAGTTCTGTTTCTAAGTATCAATATGAAGAATAAAATAAAAATCACCCATAACCCCAACATTCAGAAATCACTGCTCAACATTTCAGCACATTGCTTTTCAGTCTTTTTTTTTTTCAATTTTTTTAAACATAGTATATAGGCTATCTTTGAATAGGCTATCTTTGAGTTTTACTTGAATTATTTATTCAAGAATTTTGTCCCCTCATCCCCAGGAAAGAAGTGCTATTGTCTCCCTGCCCTCCTGTAATGTATTCATCTCCTTCAAAGGCAATTCAAATTATTGACAGAAAAATTATTTTAGCTACTCTGCTGTTTCCTTTCCTATTTGGAAGATAAATTCTTCAATTAAGATTAAAGATTAACAAAGCCCTAGATGATTAGTTCCTGTTATTTCCAAAGGTGACTTAGCTCTTCTCAGTTGGTAATTCTTACAGATGATGTTTAAAGGTACACACAATGAAAGGGTCCAATTTAAGGCCAATGAAAGGGTCAAATTTAAGACCTCTGAACCCCTGCTCTCCATCTCTGTTAATGGCCTTCCTGGTGTTAGAGATTTGTTTAATGATCAATAGTGGTTTCTCTTCCTACCACTGAGTCTTTCAGAAAGTAGGCATAACCAAGTCAATGTTTAACTGGATTCTTTGGGTCTGAAATGGCGAAGTAGGAGTTGAAGGGCAGTCTCCATGGAAACCAGCCTCCCGGGAAGTGGCCAAAGTGTTAGTGTGTAGTGAAATAAAGCTACACAGATGTTATGAAGGAAATGACTGCTTTAGAGCTGGGTTAACTTCAGAAATCCCTTGATTAAAACAAGCTATATTAAAGGCCCCAAACCACTAACCTCATGGTTTTACACTGAGTGTCTTTAATGTGAAATGGGCCTGAGCCACTCTAAGGCTCACCCAAGGGTGACCAAGGTAGCACCTTTGCAAAACAAAGAGGAAGAGACTCCCTCAGCCGGCCCTGTGGACTTTGTATTCACTGAGAATCCAGAAGAAGAGAGTTCATATTCATTTGCAAGACTGGAGGAACGGAATAAAGCTTTGGAAGGGCGGTTGCCACCTCTAAGAGAGACTTGGTATGGAAGATATTCTGCAGGTAAATGTAAAACCCAGCGTGAGATTCGTGGATTTGGGCTGAGGAGTGCTATTGATAGATTTACCTGACTGTCTATCTCTATAATCTCTGAAAGTTTCTAGATTACTGAAATGTAAGAGAACATCCTTCAAAGGGTGACAATGTCTGTCAGTTGTAAGTATTCTGGGCACATTAGAATAGGTGTGTAAACTGTGTGTGTACTAAGGGCTTTTCACCATTCCACATGAGAAGAAAAACATCATTTTGTGTCAGCTTGGTTTATAGTGCTTTGGATGTTTATACCTAGCTTTGCCAGGCAATTAAAATTCTATAGATAAAGATGTGATAATTAGGACAATCATATGTTTCAGTTAGATTCTAAATTTAAATCATTCTCTTCGGTACTGTTTCTTGCATCAGGCTTTGTTGTTTTGCAAGCAGTACTTTAGGAGTGAATCCATTGTGATGGGAATTTGGAAACCACCCCAAACTGAATTGATTTATTGCAGTACAGATGAGCGGATGGGGCACCCTCTCCCCAGCCCCTTATTCTTCATGGTCATACGCAAAACTAAGAGAATTTTTCCTATTATGATTGGAAGCTCTGAGCCAGATGTGGCTATAAATTCTCCTGGGATATTTCACAAGACATAGAATGTTTTATGACAACCATGATGATACTTAAACAGATGATACTTAAACTGACGTTCTAACTTGGGAAGAGATACATGCATATATATATATATGTATATATTTTATATATATATACACACACACATATATATATATGTTGTTTTTTCCTTTCTTCACATTCTGGATTATTAACACAAATAAGTTCCCATTATTGGCCATAAAGCCATATATTCCCTTTCAGCACCTAGTAGCTCTTACCTAGAATGATTTTCATGGCTACTTTCTACAGAACTGACAACCTCTGACTGGTTCTATATGGCCTTTTTTTTTTTTTTTTTTAATGTTTTCAACTATATAACACAGAGACTTGAGGAGAGCTTAACTTCCTAAGCATGCAAGTAGGAATATTCCTCTTAGTTTCATTGAATAATTCCTTTTTACCCAAACCTTCCATCTAGAGTTTTAAGATTTTGGTAACTGACAGGTAAAAGCTGATTCTAACATGTTAAGAGTCCCAACTGGGAAATGTTCTTATTTTTGAAATTGCAAAATCTCATTAAAAATAAATAACAATGGATGGTAAGCATTCTGAACACTATTTTCAAGGGGCCCATATTCTAACCCCAGCTCCACCAAATACCAAATAGTATGACTTTGGGCAAGTTACTTCATCAGTTTTCTTCACCTATAAATCAGGGGTAAAAGTAACACAGCCTATGCCATTTCAGCAGTATCAAATTAAATAATGGGGTGATATTACTCAAATCATGGCATAAAAATAAGTAGTCACATTGCTGAAAAAAATTTTGCTGGAAATATTTACATTTTTAAATGCAACATGTTTTTGGTCTTGCTCAATATACTGGCATCTCTCGAAAGAAAATAAGGACATAGAGAAGTTCTTAAGGTGATCATTCAAATGTCTTAAGGATAGAAACACATAATTACCCATGGATTTTTCCATTTAAAATGCAAAGTGGCATTATAGGATAGTCTACACAACAATCTAGAAATCAGAATGTTTCCAGATTGTTAAGAGGAAAGGACAAGAACGTCATTCATGTAGCATTGGTCACGGTAGTAGTCCCAAGGGCCCAGGATAATCAAACTGAAAAATGAAATCTATATGGATCTCTTGAGCTTCTCTGTTTCCTAATGAGGCTTAACTCTGTAGCCCTGGGTTATTTTATCAGGAAAGAATACTGATACGTTGTATTATAGTAGCAACTTGTGGGAATTCATTTCCCTAGATGTGGGGACTATTTAATTGGGAACATTCAATGCTAAACGTTGCATATTCCTATTACACACTCAAGTTCCATTTCTTTATCATCTCTCTGTCTAATACCTATCCACCTATTTATCTATTTTATCTGAAAAGAGAACTTATTTTCATTTCTTACAGCTATATGTTTTCGGATTTCCTATTTGAGGGAGATTTCATGAAATTAAAACAAATCAATAAGTTTCTATTTTCCAAGCTAAATTCTATGTCTGAATAACACTTGCACTCAATACGTTGTTAATTGTGCAGCTCTTCTTCTAAATATTAGTCTGGGGAGGAAATGATGAAAGCAGAAATTAAGTCCTGTATCTAGGCTAATATTTTATCATTTGCAGTTATGTAGGGCCCCTGGTTTATGTGTTTCATTTCCACATTCAACCTATCGGTTAGACATATAGAACTGAAGATACAAAATTGTGTTAACAAAGTCTAATAACTAATGACCAGTCTAATTTAATAGTAAATTGCTTTTAATAGTTTGTTTTTGTTTCTCTCCAACCCTTCAAGGACCGAGGGCCATGTATTTTGACATCCCACTGGAACAGGGAGAAACAAGTATTATTAAAAGGCATCCACCCCGAAGACTTCAAGTAAGACGCATTTAAAAGGCTTCATAAGGAATTTCTTGGATTTAATGGTAACATCCCTTTTTAACTATAATCATAGAAGAGGGATATTGACAATGACTAAGCTAATGAGAATGACAGTGTTGTTAAAGAGAATGTTGTCAACGCAAAAGCCATATTTCTTTAGGATTTCCTTTTGTAATGATTTCACTTTTAAGACCACCACCAAAAGAAAGAAGTATAGTACTAAAGACATAAGCATAACGGGGCACAGAGGACCTGAATCTTGCACTTAGTTGGATGACTGTAGGGAAATCACTGTAATAAATAACAAGAGTAACCACCACTACTACATTCAATTACCACCTGTTACAAGCCTGATACACTCCAAGCGACAATGATCTACATCATTCATTCAATCCTCATACCCCTCTACGAGAAAGGAAGTATTATCTTGGTTTCATACATGTGCTTCAGAGATTAAGTGACTTGCCCAAGGACAACAGGGGCCACATATCAACCAGGCCTCCAAAGCCTGTGCTCTTAACCATCGGCATAGATGATCTCAACAACCCTTCTATCCCTAACTCTTCATTGTTCTAAATGTTAACTGGTGGTCTAAATTGAGGACATTGGATTTCAAGGCAGCAAAGCAAGAGCTTTAAGGTAAAATACATTCACCTTAATAAATATTTAATGAATTCCCTGTAGAGAACTATAAATTTTAAGAACTCTCATCCTAGAAGGGGAAAGAGATCTGAGTGGGTCCTTAAAACTGAGCATCAGCTAAAAGGAAGGTCTGGGGCTCTCTTGTGAGCAGGATCTATCACTGACATTTGGAAAAGGGAATTGGAACTAAACCCCACCTGCTACACAACTCACCCAGGTGTCCGGACTAATCCCAGGGGTATTTGAGCTCATTTGTTGGGGATTATTTCTTTTAATGTTAGTTTTTATTTACCTGTCTTCTCCAGAAGCTCACAATCATTATTTGAAGTGATTATATCTTTTGGTCACACAGAAAAAGTATCTTTTCCCAAAATATTAGAAACCTCAAAATATTGCTTAGTTACTGGAAAATAAAGTGTAATTCTACCAAATTGATATCTAATTTTTAAATTTTTGAGCATATCTCTAGCTAAAGTGGCAATTTTAAAAACTTACGCATTCCTAAATCAAAGGTATCCTTTCAAAGGAGCTCATTTAATATATATTCCTGTGAAGACTCTAAGCCGAATAACTCAAATAGAAGATATCACTATAACTAGTGAAAAATATCTGTGTACCAACCTATAGTTCACAAAGTACTTTTTTATATCTATCAACCCTAAATAAGCTAGAGTCAGGCTTTGATTCTCTCAAGTCAATCAAACTCAAAAAGAGAAATTTGGTATTTCAGAGTCAAAGACTGCATTCCCCACATCCCAGCCAACCACCTTAAAAATGAAGAATCAAGATGACTTATTTGAGCATAAAAACAACATCTCATTCAGTGTTACATATTTAGTCACTAACACTTAATATGCATCCCTCGAAAGTTTATGAATAAAGGAATGAATGAACAGATGAATGAATGAGACCCATTATCCCTGGTAGGAAAAAAAAAAATCAAAGTGAGCTCCCTGCTATTTCAGACCTGTAACATAACTGTATTAGAAGTCAAATGGACTAGCCAAAGCAACCAATGTGATAAATTATAAGGATATAGGAGTGTTTTAAGGAACTCAAAAGCTGGGAGGCATCTAGACTTCAGGGAAGAGCTATGTCTTGGAACCTGAAAGGCAGAAGAACTCTCTCTGTGCATTTGCTTTAATCTCTTCTTGCAGGTCGACTTTCTCTAGTCCTCAAGACCGCTTGGTGAAATATGGCCACCTTGAATTTGCATCTTATAATTCCAGCCAAACCGACTAGTCTGGCCCTCTTGGGTCTAATTCAAAATTCCTGGGAGAAAAGATGCTATTGGCTCAGTTTAGCTCATGATTTTAGCTCTGTTCCAATGAGCTATGACCAGAGAATATGCTCATGCAGTAGAAATGTGGGCAGGGGAGCCCTCCCCCCACCACCAAATGCCACTCCCCACCAACTGCCATTCTCCATAGATTCTAGAAGCAGGTCCCAGAGAAGAGGGAAATCACTGTGAACTTGGCAGACACTCCCAAAGATATAAACTATAATTATCTTCACAAATGAGGCTCAGCACATTTTCTACCAAAAATGGGTTTTTGAGAGAATAATAACTTCTGGGTTCCCATGACATGCTAATTAATAGCCTAACCTCTTCCAAAGAAAATTCTAAAAGTATCTTTAATTATTAAACCAAATCTAATTGCATCCTAAATAATTTGAGTTTCATATTTGGCATACTCCACTTCCTGAACATCTACTCTTCAAGGAAACAGCAGGTCCTGAACTAAGGTTCTCCAACTCGGAGCGGCTAAGATCTGAGAAGCTCTGCCAGGGAACTCTGAATCCAATGTACTCGCCCCATGTTGAAGAGTTGACCATCACCGTCCCTTCTGGGTGGTTCACCTTCTCATCCAACCATCTCAGGTCCAGCCTAAGGTGGAGATGGTCCCCCACTCCCACCGCACCCCACGTATAGAGTTTCCTCAGGTGATCTCCTTGGATGACTCCCTCATCTCCAAAGATTTTCTTAAAGCTCACTTTCCCTGTAAGGCTTATATGACAGCCTATTGACAACTGTAGCCCTTACTCTGGCACTCCTGTCTTTTCTCTGGGGCGCTTATTTCCATCTAACACACCAAGCAATTTGCTTATGTGTTAAGTTCATTGTGTGTTTTTCTTTTTTTTTTTACTACCTGCACACTCCACCTCAATGCTAGAATATAATCTTCACAGGGGCAGGGATTTTTGTCTGTCATCTTCACTAATATCCAAGTGTCTAGAACAGTAGCTGGCACATAAAGGGTGATCACTAAGTATGTGTTAATCAGTGTTGAAAGAATGAATGGAGAGAAGAGAAAGAGGAGCGTAAAGACGGCTGGTGAGGGATGAGGAGAGTGATTCCGACCTGAATGATTTCATTATACTCTTTGCGGTATCAGACAATTTGCCACAAACTTATTCTCTTTCCTTACCTATTCTAATCCTTTGCCCATTTTGTATGATCTGTGACAGTTCTTTATATATTTTAGATGTAGTCCTTTGTTAGTTATATGTGTTGCAAGTATCTTCAATCTATGGTTTGCCTTTTCATTTTGCTGTGTGTATGTGTGTGTGTGTACACAAAGACTTTAATGTTGTCAGATTTCTCAATCTTAATCTTTACGTTTTGTATCTCATATTTTGTCAAGGAAAATTTTCAATTCCCTAAGTTCATAAAGATATCCTTATTTATTTCTAAAATTTGTAATCTTTAACTTTTCACATTTAGGTCCTAATCCATCTTAAGTTCATTTGTATGCAGGTGTGAAATTGGAAGCTAATTTTACGTTTTTTCCATTTGATTATTTTATTGCCCCAGAACTCTATGGAATCATCCATTGTGACCACTGATTTGAAATGTTACTTCTGTCACGTATCCAATATCCAGATCTTAATGAGTCTGCTTCTGAGCTCTCTCTTCTGTTGCACTGGCCTACTTGCATATCCACAGGAATTCCATCCTGTCCTAATTATGTACCTTTAAGCTAAGTCTTAATATCTAGTTTGGCAAGTCCCTTCACCTTATTCTTCTTCAAAATTGTCTTTGCTATTTACAGTCCTTTGCTTTTCCATGTAAAGTTTGGATCTTCTTGTCAAGTTCCACAAAAAAACCTTGTCAGCATTCTGATTGGAATGCATTCATAGATTTGGGGGAAATTAACCAAGTTTACAATACTGAGTCTTTTAAACCATAAACATGACGTAAATCTCCATTTAGCCACATTTTCTTTTAGATCTTTCAATAATGTTTCATAATTTCTCCACAGGGGCCTTGTGTGGTATATTTTTAGGTTTGTTTCTCGATACCTGTATCAGTCAGGGTTCAACCAGAGAAACAGAACCTATAGAAGGAGACATATATTAAGAGACATTGCAAGGAATTGGTTACATGATGGTGGAGGTGGACTGGCAAGGCAAGTTTGAAATCATAGGACAGGCCATCAGGAAGGGCAGACTGGAACTGTAGGGCGTGAGGTGAAGCTGCTGTCCACAAGAAGAATTTCCTCTTCTGGAAAACCTCAGCTTTGCTCTTAAGGCCTTTCAATTGATTGAATCATGCCCACCCAGATTATCTAAAATAATCTTCGTTAAAGTCAACTGATTATTGGCTTTAATCACATCTACAAAAGAATTTCACAGCAACACCTAGGTTAGTGTTTGAATAACTGGACACTGTAGCCTAGCCAAGTTGACACATACAACTGGCCATCAAAATACCTCATTTGGTTTTTACATCCTACAATGAATGAGGTATTTTTCCTATTTAATTTTCTAAATGATTATTATTGGTGAATAAGAAAGCTAATAATTTTTGTGGGGACTTCCCTGGTGGCACTGTGGTTAAGAATCACCTGCCAATGCAGGGGACACGGGTTCGATCCCTGGTCTGGAAAGATCTCACGTGCCGCGGAGCAACTAAGCCTCTGTGCCACAACTACTGAGCCTGCGCTCTAGAGCCTGTGAGCCATAACTACTGAACCCACGTGTCACAACTACTGAAGCCCATGTGCCTAGAGCCTGTGCTTCACAACGAGAAGCCACCACAATGAGAAGCCTGCACACCTCAACGAAGAGTAGCCCCCACTCGCCGCAACTGGAGAAAGCCTGTGCACAGCAACAAAGACCCTACACAGCCAAAAAGAAAAAAAGAAAGAAAAAAAAAGAAAGCTAATAATTTTTGTGTATTAAATTTTGTTTTCCACAACTTGATTGAAATACCTTGGTAATTCTAATTGTCTATAGATTCTTCCTGACTTTCTATGTAGACAATATCTTCTATAAACAGAAATAATTTCTTCTCTTTCTTCCCAATTGTCCCTTGTACTGGTTTTCTTGACTTTTGCATTGACTAAAACTTCCCTTGCAAATTTGAACACAAGCAGTAATAATGGACATCCTTGCCTTATCTGTGACATTAACGGGACTGGTTCTAAAGCGAAATACATTCGCAATAGGATTTTGATAGATGCTCATCAGAGTCCCAAAAGGAAACAGATGGTACATTCGAATTAGGACAATTCAGGGAAGTTTTCTTTACAGGTAACTGTACCGAGGTTTGGATGGAGCGAACCAGAGGGGGTATTGCAATAACCACTAGCAGCAGTAAGAAGTAGCTATATCTAGGCCAAGGGACTTCTAGAACCTGAAAGGGAAGAGTGATATAGAGGGAGCTGCTCTGAGAGGAACAGTGGGACACAGCCAACCCAACATGCCTTGCAGGGAGGAGATAGAAGAAGAAATATCCTGACCTCATTCTCTTTCTCCTCTCAGATTTCCTACCAGGATTCTTTAGCGGTTGAACCCAATAGGAAGCCAGAAGGTAGGATAAACTGCTTGCTCGTTATAGGCAGAGAACAGGGTAGAGAAATGTGATAAGTGGATCTGGAGAGACAAATGGAAGATATCTGTCACAATGCTGTTTACTAAATTATGGGCATTTCTCTCATTTCTCTTATTCCTGGTAGGCTAAGAGTTTTTCCCAGGACTGAGTGTTAAATTTTATTGATGTTTTTCCTCCATCTAGTAAATAATCTATTAAAATGATCTTATGGATTTTCTTTTTAACCGGTTGACCTAATATATCACACTAATAGATTTTATGATGTGAACCATGCTTGCATTCCTGATATAAATCCTACTGGGTCATGAGATACATATATAAATACACTGCTGAATTTTATATGCTTAGGATTTTTGTACCTACTGATATTTTCATAAGTGGAGTTGTTCTATAATTTCCCTATGCTGTCTTTTTCCAGGTTTTTTCTCGAGGTCATACTAGTTTTATAAGAGGAGTTGATTACCTTTCCATCTTTTCTGTCCTCTAAAACATTTGATTTAACATAGTTCTTATCTGTTCCTTAAAAATCTAATAAAACAGGCCTGTGAAACCATCTTTGACCACCTGGAATTTTGGGGAAAGAGAAATTTTCCTTCTTACTTAATGAGTAAAAGAATCGTTCTTAGTTGATTTCGATATCTTATAGGTATCTTATTTCTTCCTGATGCAATTATGTTAACTTATATTTCCCAGAAAATTATCCATTTATCTAAGCTTTTAAGTTGGTTGTTATAATTCTTAACTTCTTATTCAACTTTTTGATAATGCCTGTAAAACAAATCTTCCGGCTTACGTTTTGATGCAGCTCTTGGACTGGGGAAAGAGGTGAGAACAACTCAGCCCCGGAGTTAAAACTCAGGCCCCTGTGAGCCTGCCTCTACTTTCCCTTCTTATATGGAGCATTTTTGAGGTCTCCTTTAGCCTACAGTAATAACTCACAGCCATCAGGAGCCCTAAATGCCTTATGAATCAGCTTCCCCCAAGTTTTCTGTTCCATTTTCTGATCCAGAGAGATATTTTTCTTGTATTAAAGGCTGACCACATCTTATTTGGTTTATGTTTTATTTTTCATTGCTGGTTATTTGAATCAAAGAATGTTATTGAAATGTGAACTCACTGCAATGCCTTGGCCTTATAGTTTCTTGCTCCAAACTGTCTTGGACACCTTTACCTTCTTCCCAGAAACTTAAAAGATACATTCTTAAGTCATGATACCAAACAAACTTTACAGTTCTTCGAATTGCTCCTACCCACCTTTCTCTTCCTGTTAGTAAACAGAAGCAACCATCTCAGGTTAGTGGTTGTCACCAGGCTCTGTGCCTTATGCTTGATTTAATCTCCTTTCCTGAATCTCCTAGCTGACACTCCAACTGATTATCCTGACCATTTGTTTTCTTTGAGAAGCCAAATAATCCATAAATCTTTAGACAAATAATCATTTTTTATACCATGAAATAAAAACAGGCATCATTCTACCAATTCTCCAGTAATTCCTCCCATTGTATTCTCTCCGAAGATGATGAAGTGAGGCATCTTGCTTCCCAGGCAGGGAAAAGAAACATTGATATGAACCCAGAATTCTGAGGCAATTTCATTTGACTGGTTTGTTTGGAGATGCCAGTTTTCCAACACTTTTCTGCAGTGCTTCTCAGGGCAAGTGCAGGCGATTTAACCAGGGGATCCTATTTGCAATGTTAGCTACTGCCATCTAGTGCCGTTTGTGGAGGAATGGCATTCTTTAGGTTCTTAACAAAGGCCAGAAAGTCATTCATTGCCTGGAGAGAGTACTTAAAGATACTTACTACTTAACCGTTATCAGAATTGAAAATGAGGCTGAAAATAGATTCATATATATTCATACTTTCAAAGAAAAAGCTGGCTCTAGAACTTATGGATAGACTATTTTAAATAGCTGAAAATATTTAAATAGCAGACTTCTTCAGACTCAATTTTTCAATAATGCTCCACAAACAAATCCTCCCTGGTCTATTTTGATGTAGCTCCTTTACTGAGTGGAGGGAGTCTGGAGGCCAGTGGACACCACCCTAGGAAATCTTCAGAATCCTCTGGAGAGTTTTGAAAAATACATATTGCAAAGAAACAACTGATAAGCTCGACTTCATTAAAATTAAGAACTTCTGTTCTGTGATAGACAATGTCAAGAGAACACGAAGAGAAGAAGACATACAGATGGCAAGTAATCATATGAAAAGATATTCAACATCATATGTCATTAGGGAATTGCAATTAAAACAACAATGAAATACTACTACACACCTATTAGAATGGCCAAAGTCCAGAGCACTGACAACACCAAATGCTGACAAGGATGTGGAACATCAGAAACTCTCATACATTGCTGGTAGGGACGTAAAGTAGTACAGGCACTTTAGAAGACAGTTTGGCAGTTTCTTACAAAACTACACATATTCTTACCAGACAATCTAGCAATCACTTTTCTTGGTTATCTACCCAAATGAACTGAAAACTTATATCCACACAAAAATCTACACACGAATGTTTATAGAAGCTTTATTCATAATGCCAAAACTTGGAAGCAAACAATATGTCCTTTAGTAGGTGAATGGATAAATAAACTGTGGCATATCCAGACAATGGAATATTACTCAGCAATAAAAAGAATTGAGCTATCAAGCCATGAAAACACATGGAGGAAACACAAATGCATATTGCTAAGTGAAAGAAACCAATCTGAAAAGACTACATAGTATATGATTCCAAGTTGATGACATTCTGGAAAACGTAAAACTGTGTAGACAGTAAAAATATTAGTGGTTGCCAGGGGTTTGTGGGGAGAGAAAAATGAGTAGGCAGAGCACAGAGGGTTTGGGGGACTGTGAAACTGTCTATATGATGCTACTGGTGGATATATGTCATTATACATTTGTCCAAACCCAGAGAATGTATAACATCAAGAGTAAGCCTTAATGTAAACTATGGACTTTGAGCAATAATGATGCGTCAATGTAGGCTCAATGATTGTAACAAATGTAGTGGTCTAGTGAGGGATGTTGATAGTAGGGAGGTTGTGTGCGTACGGAGATGGGGGTATGAGAACTCTGTACTTCCTGCTCAATTCTGCAATGAACCTAAATCTCTCTAAAAAATAAATTGTATTAATCAAATATATACATGTAAATATATATAAATATTTATAATACATATAAATATATATAATACATATAAATACATACATGTGCATATATTTTTTAAACATCTTTATTGGAGTATAATTGCTCTACAATGGTGCGTTAGTTTCTGCTTTATAACAAAGTGAATCACTTATACATATACATATGTCCCCACATCTCTTCCCTCCTGCATCTCCCTCCTTCCCACTCTCCCTATCCCACCCCTCTAGGTGGTCACAAAGCACCGAGCTAATCTCCCTGTGCTATGTGGCTGCTTCCTACTAGCTATCTATTTTACGTTTGGTAGTGTATATATGTCCATGCCACTCTCTCACTTTGTCCCAGCTTACTCTTCCCCCTCCCTGTATCCTCCAGTTCATTCTCTAGTAGGTCTGCGTCTTTATTCCCGTCTTGCCCCTAGGTACTTCTGACCATATTCTTTTTTTTTTTTTTAGATTCCATATACATGTGTTAGCATACAGTATTTGTTTTTCTCTTTCTGACTTACTTCACTCTGTATGACAGTCTCTAGGTCCATCCAACTCACTACAAATAAACCAGTTTCGTTACTTTTTGTGGCTGAGTAATATTCCATTGTATATATGTGCCACATCTTCTTTATCCATTCATCTGTTGATAGACACTGAGGTTGCTTCCATGTCCTGGCTATTGTAAACAGAGCTGCAATGAACATTTTGGTACATGACTCTTTTTGAATTATGGTTTTCTCAGGGTATATGCCCAGTAGTGGGATTGCTGGGTCATATGGTAGTTCTATTTTTAGTTTTTTAAGGAACCTCCATACTGTTCTCCATAGTGGCTATACCAATTAACATTCCCACCAACAGCGCAAGAGGGTTCCCCTTTCTTCACACCCTCTCCAACATTTATTGTTTGTAGAATTTTTTGATGCTGGCCATTCTGACTGGTGTGAGATGATACCTCATTGTAGCTTTGATTTACATTTCTCTAATGATTAGTCATGTTGAGCAACCTTTCCTGCGTTTGTTGGCAATCTGTATATTTTCTTTAGAGGAATGTCTGTTTAGGTCTTCCGCCCATTTTTGGAAAGGGTTGCTTGTGTTTTTGATATTGAGCTCCATGAGCTGCTTGTATATTTTGGAGATTAATCCTTTGTCAGCTGCTTCATTTGCAAATATTTTCTCCCATTCTGAGGGTTGCCTTTTTGTCTTGTTTACGGTTTCCTTTGCTGGGCAAAAGCTTTTAAGTTTCATTAGGTCCCATTTGTTTATTTTTGTTTTTATTTCCATTACTCTAGGAGGTGGGTCAAAAAGGATCTTGCTGTGATTTATGTCATAGGGTGTTCTATCTATGTTTTCCTCTGAGAGTTTTATAGTATCTGGCCTTACATTTAGGTCTTAAATCCATTTTGAGTTTATTTTTATGTATGGTGTTAGGGAATGTTCTAATTTCATTCTTTTACATGTAGCTGTCCAGTTTTCCCTGCACCACTTATTGAAGAGGCTGTCTTTTGCCCATTGTATATCCTTGCCTCCTTTATGAAAGGTAAGGTGACCATATGTGCGTGGGTTTATCTCTGGGCTTTCTATCCTCTTCCATTGATCTATATTTCTGCTTTTGTGCCAGTACCATACTGTCTTGATTACTGTAGCTTTGTAGTATAGTCTGAAGTCAGGGAGCTGGATTCCTCCAGCTCTGTTTATCTTTCTCAATATCGCTTTGGCTATTCGGGGTCTTTTGTGTTTCCATACAAATTTAAAAATGTTTTGTTCTAGTTCTGTGAAAAATGCCAGTGGTAGTTTGATAGGGATTGCATTGAATCTGTAGATTGCTTTGGGTAGTGGAATCATTTTCACAATGTTGATTCTTCCAATCCAAGAACATGGTATATCTCTCCATTTGTTTAATATCATCTTTAATTTCTTTCATCAGTGTCTTATAGTTTTCTGCATATAGGTCTTTTGTCTCCTTAGGTAGCTTTATTCCTAGGTATTTTATTCTATTTGTTGCAATGGTAAATGGGAGTGTTTCCTTAATTTCTCTTTCAGATATTTTATCATTAGTGTATAGGAATGCCAGAGATTTCTGTGCATTAATTTTGTATCCTGCAACTTTACCAAATTCATTGATTAGCTCTAGTAGTTTTCTGGTAACATCTGTAGGATTCTCTATGTATAGTATCATGTCATCTGCAAACAGTGACAGTCTTACTTATTCTTTTCTGATTTGGATTCCTTTATTTCTTTTTCTTCTCTGATTGCTGTGGCTAAAACTTCCAAAACTGTGTTGAATAATAGTGGTGAGAGTGGGCAACCTTGTCTTGTTCCTGATCTTAGTGGAAATGGTTTCCGTTTTTCACCATTGAGGACGATGTTGGCTGTGGGTTTGTCATATATGGCCTTTATAATGTTGAGGTAGGTTCACTCTATGCCTACTTTCTGGAGGGTTTTTACCATAAATGGGTGTTGAATTTTGTCTAAAGCTTTTTCTGCATCTATTGAGACGATCATAGGGTTTTTCTCCTTCAATTTGTTAATCTGGTGTATCACATTGATTAATTTCTGTATATTGAAGAATACTTGCATTTCTGGGATAAACCCCACTTGATCGTGGTGTATGATCCTTTTAATGTGCTGTTGGATTCTGTTTCCTAGTATTTTGTTGGGGATTTTTGCATCTATGTTCATCAGTGATATTGGCCTGTAGTTTTCTTTTTCTTGTGACACATTTGTTTGATTTTGGTATCAGGGTGATGGTGGCCTCGTAGAATGAGTTTGGGAGTGTTCCTCCCTCTGCTATATTTTGGAAGAGTTTGAGAGGATAGGTGTTAGCTCTTCTCTAAATGTTTGATAAAATTCGCCTGTGAAGCCATCTTGTCCTGGACTTTTGTTTGTTGGAAGATTTTTAATCACAGTTTCAATTTCAGTGCTTGTGATTGGTGTGTTTACATTTTCTATTTCTTCCTGGTTCAGTCTCGGAAGGTGGTGCCTTTCTAAGAATTTGTCCATTTCTTCCAGGTAGTCCATTTTATTTGCATAGAGTTGCTTGTAGTAATCTCTCATGATCCTTTGTATTTCTGCAGTGTCAGTTGTTACTTCTTTCTCATTTCTAATTCTGTTGAGTTGAGTCTTCTCCCTTTTTTCCCTTATGAGTCTTGCTAATGGTTTATCCATTTTGTTTATCTTCTCAAAGAACCAGCTTTTAGTTTTATCGATCTTTGCTATTGTTTCCTTCATTTCTTTTTCATTTATTTCTGATCTGATCTATATGATTTCTTTCCTTCTGCTAATTTTGGGGTTGTTTTTCCTTCTCTAATTACTTTAAGTGTAAGGTTAGGTTGTTTATTTGAGACTATTCTTGTTTCTAGAGGTAGGACTGTATTGCTATAAACTTCCCTTGTAGAACTGCTTTTGCTGAATCGCATAGGTTTTGAGTTGTCATGTTTTCATTGTCATTTGTTTCTAGGTATTTTTTGACTTCCTCTTTGACTTCTTCAGTGATCTCTTGGTTATTTAGTAGCATATTTTTAGCCTCCATGTGTTTGTATTTTTCACAGTTTTTTTTTAATTACGTAAGTTATTTATTTCTGGCTGTGTTGGGTCTTCATTGCTGCACGTGGGCTTTTCTCTAGTTGCAGTGGGTGGGCACTACTGTTTGTTGTGGTGCATGGGCTTCTCATTGTGATGGCTTCTCTTGTTGTGGAGCATGGGTTCTAGGTGTGTGGGCTTCAGTAGTTGTGGCTCGCAGGCTCTAGAGCACAGGCTCAGTAGTTGTGGTGCACAGGCTTAGTTGTGCCACAGCATGTGGGGTTTTCCCCGATCAGTGCTTGAACCCGTGTCCCCTTCATTGGCAGGCAGATTCTTAACCACTGTGCCACCAGGGAAGCCCGTTTTTTACAGTTTTTTTCCTATAATTGATATCTAGTCTCATGGCGTTGTGGTCGGAAAAGATCCTTGATACGATGTCAATTTTCTTAACTTTACCAAGGCTTGATTTGTGACCCAAGATATGATCGATCCTGGAGAATGTTCCATGAGCACTTGAGAAGAAAGTGTATTCTGTTGTTTTTGGATGGAATGTCCTATAAATATCAATTAAGCCCATCTTGTTTAATGTATCATTTAAAGCTTGTGTTTCCTTATTTATTTTCATTTTGGATGATCTGTCCATTGGTGAAAGTGGGGTGTTAAAAATCCCCTACTATGATTGTGTTACTGTTGATTTCCCCTTTTATGGCTGTTAGCATTTGCCTTATGTATTGAGGTGCTATGTTGGGTACATAAATATTCATAATTGATTTATCTTCTTCTTGGATTGATCCCTTGATCATTATGTAGTGTCCTTGGCTCTTGTAATAGTCTTTATTTTAAAGTCTATTTTGTCTGATATGAGAATTGCTACTCCATCTTTCTTTAGATTTCCATTTGCGTGGAATATCTTATTCCACCCTTCACTTTCAGTCTGTATGTGTCCCTAGGCCTGAAGTGGGTCTCTTGTAGACAGCATATATATGGATCTGGTTTTTGTATACATTCAGCCAGTCTGTGTCTTTTGGTTGAGGCATTTAATCATTTACATTCAAGGTTATTATCAATATGTATGTTCCTATTACCATTTTCTTAATTGTTTTGGGTTTGTTTTGTGGGTCTTTTTCTTCCCTTGTGCTTCCTGCCTAGAGAAGTTCCTTTAGGATTTGTTATAAAGCTGGTTTGGTGGTGCAGAATTCTCTTAGCTTTTGCTTGTCTGTATGGTTTTAATTACTCCATTGAATCTGAATGAGATCCTTGCTGGGTAGAGTAATCTTGGTTGTAGGTTTTTCCCTTTCATCACTTTAAATATATCCTGCCACTCCCTCCTGGCTTGCAGAGTTTCTGCTGAATGATCAGCTGTTAACCTTATGGGGATTTCCTTGTATTTTATTTGTTGCTTTTCCCTTGCTGCTTTTAAAGTTTTCTTTGTATTTAATTTGTGAAAGTTTGATTAATATGTGTGTGGGCATGTTTCTCCTTGGATTTATCCTGTATGGGACTCTCTGTGATTCCTGGACTTGATTGACCACTTCTTTTCCCATATTAGGTATGTTTTCAACTATAATCTCTTCAAATATTTTCTCAGTCCCTTTCTTTTTCTCTTCTTCTTCTGGGACCCCTATAATTCAAATGTTGGTGCATTAAATGTTGTCCCAGAGGTCTCTGCGACTATCCTCAACTCTTTTCATTCTTTTTTCTTTATTCTGCTCTGCAATAGTTATTTCCACTATTTTATCTTCCAGGTCATTTATCCGTTCTTCTGCCTCAGTTATTCTGCCATTAATTCCTTCTAGAGAATTTTTAATTTCATTTATTGTGTTGTTCATCATTGTTTGTTTGCTCTTTAGTGCTTCTAGGTCCTTGTTAAACGTTTCTTGTATTTTCTCCATTCTATTTCCAAGATTTTGGATCATCTTTACTATCATTACTCTGAATTCTTTTTCAGGTAGACTGCCTATTTCTTCTTCATTTGTTTGGTCTGGTGGGTTTTTACCTTGCTCCTTCATCTGAAGCTCTGTTTATCTTTCTCAATATCGCTTTGGCTATTCGGGGTCTTTTGTGTTTCCATACAAATTTAAAAATGTTTTGTTCTAGTTCTGTGAAAAATGCCAGTGGTAGTTTGATAGGGATTGCATTGAATCTGTAGATTGCTTTGGGTAGTGGAATCATTTTCACAATGTTGATTCTTCCAATCCAAGAACATGGTATATCTCTCCATTTGTTTAATATCATCTTTAATTTCTTTCATCAGTGTCTTATAGTTTTCTGCATATAGGTCTTTTGTCTCCTTAGGTAGCTTTATTCCTAGGTATTTTATTCTATTTGTTGCAATGGTAAATGGGAGTGTTTCCTTAATTTCTCTTTCAGATATTTTATCATTAGTGTATAGGAATGCCAGAGATTTCTGTGCATTAATTTTGTATCCTGCAACTTTACCAAATTCATTGATTAGCTCTAGTAGTTTTCTGGTAACATCTGTAGGATTCTCTATGTATAGTATCATGTCATCTGCAAACAGTGACAGTCTTACTTATTCTTTTCTGATTTGGATTCCTTTATTTCTTTTTCTTCTCTGATTGCTGTGGCTAAAACTTCCAAAACTGTGTTGAATAATAGTGGTGAGAGTGGGCAACCTTGTCTTGTTCCTGATCTTAGTGGAAATGGTTTCCGTTTTTCACCATTGAGGACAATGTTGGCTGTGGGTTTGTCATATATGGCCTTTATAATGTTGAGGTAGGTTCACTCTATGCCTACTTTCTGGAGGGTTTTTACCATAAATGGGTGTTGAATTTTGTCTAAAGCTTTTTCTGCATCTATTGAGACGATCATAGGGTTTTTCTCCTTCAATTTGTTAATCTGGTGTATCACATTGATTAATTTCTGTATATTGAAGAATACTTGCATTTCTGGGATAAACCCCACTTGATCGTGGTGTATGATCCTTTTAATGTGCTGTTGGATTCTGTTTCCTAGTATTTTGTTGGGGATTTTTGCATCTATGTTCATCAGTGATATTGGCCTGTAGTTTTCTTTTTCTTGTGACACATTTGTTTGATTTTGGTATCAGGGTGATGGTGGCCTCGTAGAATGAGTTTGGGAGTGTTCCTCCCTCTGCTATATTTTGGAAGAGTTTGAGAGGATAGGTGTTAGCTCTTCTCTAAATGTTTGATAAAATTCGCCTGTGAAGCCATCTTGTCCTGGACTTTTGTTTGTTGGAAGATTTTTAATCACAGTTTCAATTTCAGTGCTTGTGATTGGTGTGTTTACATTTTCTATTTCTTCCTGGTTCAGTCTCGGAAGGTGGTGCCTTTCTAAGAATTTGTCCATTTCTTCCAGGTAGTCCATTTTATTTGCATAGAGTTGCTTGTAGTAATCTCTCATGATCCTTTGTATTTCTGCAGTGTCAGTTGTTACTTCTTTCTCATTTCTAATTCTGTTGAGTTGAGTCTTCTCCCTTTTTTCCCTTATGAGTCTTGCTAATGGTTTATCCATTTTGTTTATCTTCTCAAAGAACCAGCTTTTAGTTTTATCGATCTTTGCTATTGTTTCCTTCATTTCTTTTTCATTTATTTCTGATCTGATCTATATGATTTCTTTCCTTCTGCTAATTTTGGGGTTGTTTTTCCTTCTCTAATTACTTTAAGTGTAAGGTTAGGTTGTTTATTTGAGACTATTCTTGTTTCTAGAGGTAGGACTGTATTGCTATAAACTTCCCTTGTAGAACTGCTTTTGCTGAATCGCATAGGTTTTGAGTTGTCATGTTTTCATTGTCATTTGTTTCTAGGTATTTTTTGACTTCCTCTTTGACTTCTTCAGTGATCTCTTGGTTATTTAGTAGCATATTTTTAGCCTCCATGTGTTTGTATTTTTCACAGTTTTTTTTTAATTACGTAAGTTATTTATTTCTGGCTGTGTTGGGTCTTCATTGCTGCACGTGGGCTTTTCTCTAGTTGCAGTGGGTGGGCACTACTGTTTGTTGTGGTGCATGGGCTTCTCATTGTGATGGCTTCTCTTGTTGTGGAGCATGGGTTCTAGGTGTGTGGGCTTCAGTAGTTGTGGCTCGCAGGCTCTAGAGCACAGGCTCAGTAGTTGTGGTGCACAGGCTTAGTTGTGCCACAGCATGTGGGGTTTTCCCCGATCAGTGCTTGAACCCGTGTCCCCTTCATTGGCAGGCAGATTCTTAACCACTGTGCCACCAGGGAAGCCCGTTTTTTACAGTTTTTTTCCTATAATTGATATCTAGTCTCATGGCGTTGTGGTCGGAAAAGATCCTTGATACGATGTCAATTTTCTTAACTTTACCAAGGCTTGATTTGTGACCCAAGATATGATCGATCCTGGAGAATGTTCCATGAGCACTTGAGAAGAAAGTGTATTCTGTTGTTTTTGGATGGAATGTCCTATAAATATCAATTAAGCCCATCTTGTTTAATGTATCATTTAAAGCTTGTGTTTCCTTATTTATTTTCATTTTGGATGATCTGTCCATTGGTGAAAGTGGGGTGTTAAAAATCCCCTACTATGATTGTGTTACTGTTGATTTCCCCTTTTATGGCTGTTAGCATTTGCCTTATGTATTGAGGTGCTATGTTGGGTACATAAATATTCACAATTGATTTATCTTCTTCTTGGATTGATCCCTTGATCATTATGTAGTGTCCTTGGCTCTTGTAATAGTCTTTATTTTAAAGTCTATTTTGTCTGATATGAGAATTGCTACTCCATCTTTCTTTAGATTTCCATTTGCGTGGAATATCTTATTCCACCCTTCACTTTCAGTCTGTATGTGTCCCTAGGCCTGAAGTGGGTCTCTTGTAGACAGCATATATATGGATCTGGTTTTTGTATACATTCAGCCAGTCTGTGTCTTTTGGTTGAGGCATTTAATCATTTACATTCAAGGTTATTATCAATATGTATGTTCCTATTACCATTTTCTTAATTGTTTTGGGTTTGTTTTGTGGGTCTTTTTCTTCCCTTGTGTTTCCTGCCTAGAGAAGTTCCTTTAGGATTTGTTATAAAGCTGGTTTGGTGGTGCAGAATTCTCTTAGCTTTTGCTTGTCTGTATGGTTTTAATTACTCCATTGAATCTGAATGAGATCCTTGCTGGGTAGAGTAATCTTGGTTGTAGGTTTTTCCCTTTCATCACTTTAAATATATCCTGCCACTCCCTCCTGGCTTGCAGAGTTTCTGCTGAACGATCAGCTGTTAACCTTATGGGGATTTCCTTGTATTTTATTTGTTGCTTTTCCCTTGCTGCTTTTAAAGTTTTCTTTGTATTTAATTTGTGAAAGTTTGATTAATATGTGTGTGGGCATGTTTCTCCTTGGATTTATCCTGTATGGGACTCTCTGTGATTCCTGGACTTGATTGACCACTTCTTTTCCCATATTAGGTATGTTTTCAACTATAATCTCTTCAAATATTTTCTCAGTCCCTTTCTTTTTCTCTTCTTCTTCTGGGACCCCTATAATTCAAATGTTGGTGCATTAAATGTTGTCCCAGAGGTCTCTGCGACTATCCTCAACTCTTTTCATTCTTTTTTCTTTATTCTGCTCTGCAATAATTATTTCCACTATTTTATCTTCCAGGTCATTTATCCGTTCTTCTGCCTCAGTTATTCTGCCATTAATTCCTTCTAGAGAATTTTTAATTTCATTTATTGTGTTGTTCATCATTGTTTGTTTGCTCTTTAGTGCTTCTAGGTCCTTGTTAAACGTTTCTTGTATTTTCTCCATTCTATTTCCAAGATTTTGGATCATCTTTACTATCATTACTCTGAATTCTTTTTCAGGTAGACTGCCTATTTCTTCTTCATTTGTTTGGTCTGGTGGGTTTTTACCTTGCTCCTTCATCTGCTGCGTGTTTCTCTGTCTTCTCATTTTGCTTAATGAACTGTGTTTGGGGTCTCCTTTTCGCAGGCTGCAGCTTCTTAATCCTGTTGTTATTGGTGTCTGCCCCCAGTGGGTAAGATAGGTTCAGTGGCTTGTGTAGGCTTCCTGGTGGACTGATGCCTGTTTTCTGATGGATGAGGCTGGATTTTGTCTTTCTGGTGGGCAGGACCACAACTAGTGGTGTGTTTTAGGTTGTCTGTGAACTTATTATGATTTTAGGCAGCCTCTCCGTTAATGGGTGGGTTGTGTTCCTGTCTTGCTAGTTGTTTGGCATGGGGTGTCCAACACTGTAGCTTGCTGGTCATTGAGTGGAGCTGGGTCTTAGCATTGAGACTGAGATAGTTCTCTAGGATAGCTCTCACTGATTGACATTATGTGGAGCCAGGAGGTCTCTGGTGGTCCAGTGTCCTGAACTTAGCTCTCCCACCTCAGAGGCTCAGGCCTGACAGCCAGCTGGAGGACCAAGATCCTGTCAGCCACATGGCTGCTAGTGTTGGAGGGTCTCCTGCAGAGGTGGAGGCTGGCTGTGGCTCACTGCAGGGACAAGGACACTGGCAGCAGAAGTTCTGGGAAGTACTCCTTGGCATGACCCCTCCCGGAGTCCACCATTAGCCTCAAGAAAGAGCCTGTAGCTTCCAGTGCTGGATCACCTCAGGCCAAACAACCCTGTATTTTATATATATATATATATATATAACTATTGAATCTCAATCCCCAATGAATAGCCTAGGATTTTTTTTTTTAATTCCAGAGATTCTAACAATAAACCAGTTTTAGAAACAAGTATGGAGAAAGGAACATGGGATTTGGAAGTGGACAGACCTGAGTTTGAATAGCAGAATCAGCACTTTCTAGGTCTGCAAACTTGCACAACTCATTAACCCGTGAAACAGAGAATCACCATAATTATACACAGGGTTCACATGGGGATTGAATGACATATTGTGAGTGTGGCATGATGGACGGCAGTGGCTGCAAAGGCATATGGGCCTAATCACCAGAAAGAACCAAATCTTGAACCAAGTCCAGGGGACGGCACAAACACTTCCTTGTTCTCTCCTCACCCCGAAATCCCCCTCAGTCATTGCTGAGTCTTCCTCCCATAGGTTCCTGCATATCCCTTCCCCTTGGTCTCCCTCCCCCTTCCTTTTCTTCTCCATTCCTTCAGGGTTCTGACTTGATCAGTGGCTGCTTCCTGTGCCAGCGTGTGTCATTTCCCCTGCATCTTTAGGTTCTGCAGAGTTGAGAGACAGGACAACAAACAAACCTCTTTCTAGCTAGTATTAATTACCTCTCATTACCTCATTGCTAAGTTATTATGTTAAAAAAAAAAATCCCTCACTTCCTCACCTGAGGTGAGACCAGGACAGAGAACCACTTCCTTCCACAAATGCAAATGGCCTGGCACATCTAACACAGAGATGGGTTCTTCCCCCTTTGTCTCTCCTTCCCATCTCCACATCCTTTGCCTTTCTTTCCTTCCTTGCCAGCTCAGCTTTGGGCTGCTCTACCAGAAAGGGCTGCTGGCTGTTCTCCCTAGAACAGCTCAGGCCCAGCCCAGGGACCAGGAAATTGTTCTACAGGGAAGGAGCAGGAGGCCCCAGTCATGCTCCCCCTTATGAGTGCTGGATGCTCGGCCACCATTTTCCATGGTCTCTCCCTCTCTTCTCACTCTGGTCACCTTGAAGAACAAACTGGCTTCCAGGCCTACCCCTTGATAAGGCAACCAATCAGACTACAATGGAAAATACTTTCAAAATATATTAGGATTTGCTTGTAGTGCTGGACTAAGGTGGGTGTGATGCTGACATTGGTTTCTGTGGCATGGTGTCCTCCTGGTTTTCCTCCCACTTCTGAAGCAATCATTCCTCCATCTCCTTGGCCAGCCCATCCCCATCCACCAGCTCTCAGTGCTAGGGCAGCCTTGATTCTGCTCTCCTCACTCTGGACCTCATTCATACTATGGTTTCAGTTATTCTCTACCCAAGGATGATTCCCAAGCATGCATCTTCAGCACAGACCTCCCCTCTATATTCCACCCAAACGTGGCCCTCTTCCAGGATTCCCCATCTCAGCAAATGACAGCATTATCCATCCCTTGTATCTGGATGTCATTTGGACATGTCACTCTCCTTCAATAACAATCATGAATCTTGCTTGGTCTGTTCTAAACATTTGTAGAGCCCATCAATTTCCCCCCCATAAGCCCATCATCTTTGTCTTCCTAAGTGCTCACCCACATCCATAACTGCTCTTCTTCAGTATAGTTCCCACACTGCAGCTCGAGTGATCATTTTTTAAGCAAATGTAGCATGTCCCTACTCAGCTTAACATGTGTCAATGGCTGCCTGCTCCTCTTAAGAAGACAATGTCTTCATGATGTCCCATCAGGCCCTTCATGAGCTGGACCCTGCCTACCTCTCCAGTCCCATGTGAGCCACTCTTCCTCTCACTCTCAACTGCAGCCAACTGACTTCTTACAGTTCCTTCCAGAGATCATGCTCTCTCCTGCATTGGGGCTATTGCCCATGTGATTCCCTCTGCCTGGAACTCCTCAATCCCCTGAAAACTCCCAACCTTCCAACTGCTGCTAAAAATTACTTCCTCAGGAAACTTTCTTGGACTGCCTCCTGACCCCTCTGTCCCTTGAATTCATTTTCTAGGGCTGTGGTAACAGAGAATAACAACTGTGTGGCTTAAAACAGTAGAAATGTATTGTCTCACAGTTCTAGAAGCTACAAGTCCAAAATCAAGGTGTTGGCAGGCGTGGTTCTTTCTAGGGGCTATGTGGAAGAATCTGTCCCATGCCTGTCTCTTAGCTTCTGGTGGTTTGTTGACAATCTTTGGCATTCCTGGACATGTGAAAGCATCGCCCCAATTGCTGCCTTTATCTTCACGTGGTATTCTCCCTGTGTGCATGTCTGCACCCAAACTTCCCCTTTTTATAAAGATACCAGACATATTGGATTGAGGGTCCACCCTATTCCAGTATGACCTAATCTTAACTAATTATATCTGCAAGGACCCTATTTCCCAATAAGGTCGCACTGGGGGGAGGTGGTTTAGGGCTTCAACATATGAATTTGGGGGGAACATAATCCAATTCATAAAACCCCTCATTCCCAAGGTGGAGTCCTCCAGTTATATCTTGTCATAGTCCTACCCTGCAGACTTTTTCTTCAAAGCCCCAATCGCAGTTTGTAATTATTCATCAAATAATCACACAAGCAAAAGTGTACTTGTTTCCCCATAGATCGTAAGCCCCAAGAGGGACCATGCCCATTTTTGTTGAGCATTGCATCCCAATGCCTGGCCGGTAGCAGTCATTCAATAAGTCATCACTGAGTGAACAAATAAATTCAGGTCCCTGATTGCATGTCAATGTGAAGAGACCAGCCCTTGTCTCCCAAGCCTGCTCAGTCACTTCCTAGTGCTCCAAATTAAGTCATCTAAGACAGGTAGAGCTGGCGGCCACCCACTAGTTCATCAACTGCTGCCTAGTCTCAGTGACCGCTTGAAACTTCAGCATCACCTCCCTGATAAAGCCAAGGCCCTGCTGGAAAAATCCATGTCTGAGATTTGTTAGCACAGTGCACTTTCATTGTCAATATGCCTCACAAGCACCAGTGATTATTACTGAGGAGGCTGAGGGAGCTTCTCTGGAGAGCTTAAAATAGGTTACTTCCCTAAGGACCAGAATAGTTTAGCTGGGTGGACAAATAAAGTAAAGGAGCTTCCTGGCGCCTCTTTCATCTCTAATATTCTAAGACCCTTGTTGCTTGATAACTGTGGACATAGTCCCTCAATGCAGACAGAAAATGATTCTTAATCCTTTAACTCTCTGACCAATACTTAGATCAATGGGTCACTGGCAACAGTGCAAGAGAACACTGAAGACCCCAGATAGGTCAAAAAGCCTTTCACACAGGTACAGCTGTAATCCTGTAGAAACTGCCTTCCCTGTGTGCTCTCATGAATACGTGCAGAGTGTTAAGATAGTTTAATATCTGGCTTTTATGTTTCGTCATCTCATGGCATGAGGAATGCTGAATACTCTAAATGTTGGACTTCCAGAAGCTTGAACCCATTGACCTGCCACAAGTAATTACTTCTGAAAGGCTCCTGAGCCAGGAAGAAGCTGGGAGGACTCACAAAGCCAAGGTGAGTGGCAGCAAAACCTGGAGGGGGTGGGGAACTGGGGGGCTGGCCATCCTTTTCCTGTACTCCCCACACAGAAGACCTCAAAGGCAAAGAGAGCTATTAATTCATTCAGAGCTAGAACTTTCCAAAGCTATCCATTCTCTTCTGGGCCTGCTTCCAACTGGTGATTACTCTTGCCTCTCAGATGAACTCTGAGCCCTTCTCTGCTGCCTGGTGAAAACAGGGAGATGTAGATGAGAGAGAGGAATTTTACTTGGAGACTGGTGATTCTAGAAGTGTTCAAATTTGTGAACACTTTCCTCCCCTGATTCATTTCAGAGTCATTTAGATGCTGCCATCCACAGATGACTGAGTTGATAAAAGATGTCCAGGTACTTTTAGATCCCCAAGGCCATGTTTGTGATACTGACAGTGCCCATAGAGATGGGCCCCTCCCTGAGGCTCACATAGCCACCACAGTTCATGTCCACAGGGAGACAGAACAGGGGATCTCTGAACACATTTGGCTGCATGTCCCTTCCCCTTCCTGGCCACAGCAAGTGATGAGTGAGGGTATATTCACCCCTGGCTGCCCTCATTAACTGTTCACATTGTCTCACTGGAGTTTATGATACACCAGGGGAGATCACCCAAGTCACAAATAATCAATTTTAAATCCTTCCTAAACTGCAGTGTACCAGGGCTTATAGTGGAATATGGGAGTAAACCCTACAGAAATAGGTTGGCCCCCCTCTAGTTTCATAGCCAGACAATTACTCAATGACAGAAGAAGCAGGGAGAGCAGGTCTCATCAAACCAGAACACATTTCTGGGAAGATAGTTAAAGCAGCTGTTGACATGGAAAGTGGTATCTTGTCAAAATGAGATATGGAAACGTATTTCCATTCAACGTTTGCAAAACTCTACAGGAACCTTAAAAATGATACGATACACATGGCAAATTGCCACTTCATTCACTGATAGCTTCACTAAGAACTGGTCGGGAAGCTGCAACGGTCCACCTCTGACGTCACAAGAGATCTCTATGGATTATGACTGATGATTAAGATCTCACTCTGTTCCAAAAAGGATTTCAAGTTGTGATTGCAGAGTCAGTAACTAATTACCCCATGCTAACGAGTGCATCATCTTTCATAGCAGGAACTGGAAAAGAAGATGCAAACTCTAATGTATCCTTCTGGGAAAAGACAGTATTTACATAAGATGCAAATGCTGGAAATGAACCGTAAAAGACAAGAGGTAAACATGAGAAGAAGAGGGTCGTATTTACCAAATGTACTCTACATAATCACTGCCCTGGCACACGAATATAGTTAAGCATTCATCTCTGGTCTTTACCTAGCATTTTAAATTTAGTCATTGGAGCCGAAGTTTCAACTACTGGGGTTGAGAAGAAGCAGGAAGATCCCTTCTGCTACCAACTCTGTTGAGTCTTTCCTCTGTTTTCCATCCTCTCAAGGATGTATCCATGTCTCAAGTCTCCCTTTTTTTAACTGTTGCTTCTATGACATTCTGGCTCTAGCAGGAAAATAAGGTTAATTTTTCTTGGTTTAGTAAAAAGGAAGAGGGTGGTGAATTGGTCTGTGTTTTGATACCTACGCATCTCTCTACAATTTAAGCCATAGAATCATTTTATAAGCAAGATCTCTTGTAACAAACCCCTTTACAGTAATGTCTCCTGTAAATGTCATAACCCAAATTCCTCACTCTAGTGAATAAGCCTGAAGTCCCTGTCTTCTGCAATTCCAAATATATCAGCTAGCCTATGGTGAAATGGTTTTACAAAGGTCCTCACTGTTTTGAGATTATAGGCATGCTCCCCTTTCTCCTAACAAACCTGTGCGTGAAGAAAGTTTCCATACCTTCTAACAGGAAAAAAGAGAACCGTGTTCTATTTAGGGGACTACAGATGTCTACAGATAAGTACACAATTTTCAAAGTAGCTGATCTGTTGATCTTCTCTGATGAAAGTAGCTTGAGGGGAGAATACTAACTGTTTATAGCTGATCAATTTCAGGCCCAAGTGGAATTGAAGACAAGTCTTCACAAGGAGGCAAGAACTAATAAGCAGAAACAGAGGGACCACAAAGTCAAGAAAATCCTTCAAAGCATCCCAAGAAATGACGACGGTGACTTTCTAACCTTGTTGCCTGATGAAACCTTGAACAGAAGTCCAGGTGAGGCACACAATTTTTTTAGTAAAATATTCAAGCATTTTAAAAACTTCATCAGATAAACTTCTGATGTGGAGTGGGGAAGGTGAAATGCAAATCTGACCATATCACTCTCTTGCTGAAAAAAAAAAGAATCCTTCAGTGAGTCTCCTTGAGCCTGAGGACAAGGTATAACTCCCTGCCCTGATACTCTAAGCCTTCAGGATCTAGCCTCTGCCTACCTTCCTGGCTTCATCTCCTGCTATGATCACTCCCAGCCCACACACTGCAGTCAGGCCAGGTTGCTCAGGGGCCTCAGATGGCTCTGTGATTTCCAACAGACATTTTGCTCATAAACTCTGTGTTGTGTTGCCCCATCAATTAGCATCCCATTAAGTTTTCCCTGTCTGTACTCCCCCAGAGCAAACCCACCACTGCAAATGCATGGTATTGTTCACATACAGAGCTTACTGCGCTGTGGGCCAATCGCCCATTAGCAAGACTGACCACTTAGAGATCTACAGAAATGCTGGCCACGTCTCTGGAGGTCTTGAGCTTCTAAGATGCAAAGTTACCAGCTGAAAGAGACACTGCCCCTGCTCAGAGGAATGAGATGCTTAATCAATAAGTTAATTAAATAAGAAAATGCTGAATAAATGAAAAATCTACTTGGAACATCTATTTAACCTATAGTCCCACGTCCCAGAATGAAATATGCTGTGTAGTCACATAGAAAAACAACTTTTACCATTTAAAAAATATTGGCAAAACCACCAAGAAAGGTGCCTCAGTTAAAATTAGACACTTAGAGTCATTGCTTGAGATCAGGCCAAAAAAACCCCCAACATTTGGAAGATGCTCCAGATCTGGAGAGGCCAGGGGAGACAGAGGCACATGGAGAAGAGGGTTCTCCTCTGCTCTCCTGATACTTTTTAAAGCTGTTTCATTTAGTTCCAGCTAAGGTTTCCTGAGTGCTTACTCTAAGCCAGGCACCGTGGTCCACCCTTAACATGAATTATCACGTTTAAGCTTCACACCTATAAGACAGGAGTTACTATTAGCCCCCATGTGACAAGCCAGGATTCAAGGCCGGGTCTTTCTGATTCCAAAGGGTGCACTCCCACCCATCCCCTCATATAGCCTCATCAGGACTCCAGCGACGCAGAGCTGGGTCCAGGGCAACCTTGGGAAAGTCAGCAAATGTAGAGGTTATGACTCCTCCAATTTCTGTCTCAAGAGAAGGCTTCCCACTGCAAAGCCTCATAGACCTCACCACTCTGTAGGCATATGCTCAAGCAATGGTTCCTTTTTACATATTCCGAAGTAGCATCTTTGATTACCTTCTTTGTCTTCTGAAAGCAGTTCACTTTTCTTTCTCCTAAAAATGAAACGTCGCTGAGATCATAGACTTCCATGAGCATTCTGCTAGTCGGGTTCTGGTAATTAAGGTTCCTCTGTACCCGGCTCCTCTTATTTAAGGCTCTATTTGTCCATTTTTATTCCCTCTTTTGGAAGGTAGGATGAGAGTTTCAGCTCTCTTGTGAGATAAAAATCAGTCTTTGTTTCTTGCTGCCTCTTTAAAATGAAATCACACATGCTTTACCTATATTTTATAGATAGTTACATAGTAAATTACATATATCTGTGTAATACGTGATAATATATAACTTACACAAAGTGAACATTGCTCTTTTAGGTATACAGTTCTATGAGTTTTAACATGTTCATGTGGCTCCTACACTTTCCAGAAGCCATATGAGTCTAGTGAGTAGAAAAAGCACTGGACTTGGAATCAAAGTCCTTTATTTGAGCCCTGATGGCACATTCACTAATTGTAAGCTCCATGGGAGCTAGGATCTTTTCTTGTTCCTAGAACAGTGCCTGGTACATAGCCGCTCAATAGTACCACTATTAGAATAGAATTAGAATAATAGAAGCCCGAATAGTACCGCTAAGAGCAGCCGCTCAATAAATATTAGCTATATATTTGTTCATATAGCTTTATTCTACAGAGAGATTATAGCTAACTCCCAGTTGTCTGACCTCTTTGAACCTCAGTTTCCACATCTATAAAATGGGAATAAAGCATTGTGTCTACCATGTAGAGTTTACATAAAATTCAAATGATGTGTGTAAAAGCACATGTAAAATGTAAAGTATCATATGGATAGGGACAAAACTGAAGAAATATGGAACTGATGTCTTATAGTGAAAATAACTACCTGCTTCAGGGGAAGTGTCACTCCACATACATCATTTGAATGTCACCTTCACAACTCTGGTCTTATCTGGCCACTTGTACTATTATTTACTTAGTATTTTCCTTTAAGGTATCTTGCTTTGTTTTATTTTAATAATTTAGCCTTGGCTGTGAATTAACTGTGACATTATGGGTTCGATATAGTGGTAATACATTTTTCTAAAACACATATTATAAAATACATAACCATCAAACATTTTTAATGGTTGGTATGATCCTTGTACTACCTAAAATCACTCCCTAGTTTTCCCACACTGGCTTCTGTTTCTTTCCTCTCTCCCCAAATTAATTGTGAAGTAGGATACACTTTCCTCTACTCTGCTCACCCAAAACACATTTAGGTTTTAAAGGTCGTGTTTTTCTTTTTTTCTTTTTTCTTTAAGTCTAGCAACCATAAAGAATCAAACAGAGATTTATCAAAATGTAACAAGTAATAAGACATCTAGCTCAGAAGTTCTCAGACTTTAATGCTTAGTATACAAAACTTTTTTTTTTTGCCTCACGTACTAACTTTAGAGTTGAAATATCATAACACCAAGAGCGTAGTGAGAGTCAAGCTATTGCTAATATTACATTAGATCCCACCATTAACAAATGGTCTCTTCCTGTTTCAAAGCTCCTGCCTCTAGTCTGCAGAAAATCCCTGTTCTCAATCTGAGTGAAGCTTCTAGTAGTTCTGCGCTCATGTGTAGAGCAGAGATGATTGACACGCCCTGGCCCCAATGAATGAAGCCCTTCCCAGGTCCCAGTTACCAATACTTCCCGCCTGCCAAAATTCTCTGATGGCTCACTTGTTCATTCCTTTACTTATTTACTCTTTCAACAGATACTGAACTGAGTAGATGTGGTTCTTACACAATAGCACACACAATGAACAAAGGAAAGTCCAATGAGAGTATAACTGAGAGACCTAATAATCTGAGGAGTTGGACAGTTTCTGTGAGGAAGTGATATTTAAGTTGAGACAGGAAGTAGCTGCATGAAGGGAGCAGGTGAGCACGTGAGCATAAGGAACAGAGTCCTGGGACATCCTAAACTGTGATTGATAAGTGTGCAAAAGCCCTTGAGTGGGAAGGAGCCTGACAGATTCCAGACACCAGATGGAGAAGAGACATCAAGATAGAGAATGACTGGAGATGGCTCTGGAGGCACAGTCAGGGCCCAGGGCACACAGGGTCTCATAAATCAAATAAAGACTTTGAACTCTATCTTAAGATCAATGGGAAACCACTGAAAGGGCAAGTAAGTGAACTATTGGGTTTATATTTTAAATATTACTCTGTCTGAACTGTGGAGCATGGATGGGAGAGGAATGCAAGAGGATGTGGGGAGACAGGTGAGAAGTACATAGCAGTAGTGCAAGAGAGAGGTGGTGTCTGGACCAGCAGAGAAGGGTGACACAGAGGAGGGAGAGAAGGAGCCAGATATAAGATATTTAGGAGAGAGAATTGGCAGAACCTGGTGATGAATTACACATGGGTACGTGGAGAGAGTGAGGTGGCTAGGAGAATTCTTGGGTTTCTCCTGAAGAACTAGGCAGATGATGGAACAAAGTTACAACCAAGTGCTGGACTAGGGTAACTGGGAGAAGAGGCAGGTTTAAGACAGAAAAAGAAGGTGGAGCTGACATTGTCAGGAGACATCAAAGAGGAGGTGTCCAGTTGTACAAAAAATGTATCAGAGCTCAGGAGACAGATTAGGGCTGCAGGATAAATTAACTATAGTTTTCTGTCGGGGCTGTGTAAATAGACAATGCTAGTAAGTACAGTAACATGCAAGGGGAGAGCAGGGTAGCCCCTCAGTGAGGCAGAAAGGGAACTCGCGAGTCACAAGGCATGAATCCTCACGTTGAAATGTTTAATATTCTTTTGTAACCATATGCAACTTCAGGTATCAAGGGCTTAAATAAAATATGCCTTAAGATTTGATAAACAACAATCACGAAAACAACTTCTATAAAGTTACAGCTGATTCCGCCAGACTGAGGGGAAAATCTGGACTTTGACCCAGGATGATTTTCCAAGCTTGAAAATGATCGTTAAGATTTTGTTTTCTTAAAAGCCACCTTCCTTGCATAAAGCCTGTTGTTCTGAAGCGCATTCTAAAAGGGCACTGAGTACTACTTAAATAAAAAGCTAAAGTAAAGACATACATGCACAAAATCCCACACCAAAAAATAAATTAAATCTCTTCCAAAAAAAAAAAAGAAGGTAAAATAAGTGCCTGACCCTTTGAGCTCCCTAGTTCTGTAGATCTGGCATCTGTGTCTCTGAAAAGCTCCATAGGTGATTCTGCTACGAAAGGCAGAGCTGATGTGAAGGTTAAGAAAAGTGTATAGTATGTGCCTAGCATGTAGTAGAAGTTCAATAAGTAGCTCCAGGCAACATCACCTGTGCAATATTCTTACCAAAACCACTTAATCTTAATTTAATCACAAGGAAACAATCAGAGAAGCCCGAATTTAGGGCCATTCTACCAAACAATTGACCTGGATGCTTTAAAATGTCAGTGTTAGGGAAAAAAGAAGATAATGAAGGTGGAGGAGGAAAAGAGCCAATGAGAGAGTTGGGGATGGGGAGAGAAAGAGAGACGAAGGAGAAGAAGAAGGGGGAGATGGGAGGGGGATAGGAGGGAAGGGGAGGGGAAGGCGAAGAAGAGCGGGAGAGAAGGAAGGAAGGAAGGAAGGAAGGAGAAGAGAAGAAAGAAGAAAAAGATAGGAGGGTGTTCTTGAATTAAAGAAGACTAAGAGACAAGAAAATAAAATGCAACACATATTCCTAGATTGGATCCTGGATCTAAAAAATAAAACACAAACAGACAAACAAAAAGCCATTATAAAGGGTATTACTGGGACAACCATGGATATCTGAATACAGACCGTATATTAGAAAACAATGTTGTCTCAATGTCATATATCTTAAGTGTAATAATTGTATTGTGGTTACATAGGAAAATTGCCCTTGTTCTTAGGAGACTTGTGGTGATGTATTTTGGGAGGAAGTGACTCTGCAACTAATTCTCAAATGGTTCAGCTGAAGAAAAGTGTGTGTGTGTGTGCATATATGTATAAAACAATACTGTGACAAATTGTTGTTGATAAGTTAGGATATACAAGTGTATACTGTGCCATTCTTGTGACTTTCAGAAAATTAAGAAGTTTTTTAAATAGCAAGGAAAGCATTTTTAATGCTTACAGAAACACCAGTTGAAATCCTTTATATGTGTGTATGTGTGTGTGTGTGTGTGTGTGTGTGTATATTTTTTTTTTTTAAAGAACACCAAGTAGATTATTTTGTGTTCCTAAAAACCTAAGCACTTAAACAAATACATCATTGTCAGGGGAAAAAATAAATGAACTTCTAATTCTTTGTAGAAAATACACAGAGTGCAGAATTTCTGGAACATCAAGCAAGTAATGACAATTGTCCCCAGAAAATTGGCAAATTGGAAACATGGTTCCGTGAACGAGAGGCTCGTGGACAGCTTCTCTGGGACAGTTCCAGCTCTGACTCAGATGAGTTGGGGAAAGACGAGAAGAAACCACGAGCACTGGTGAGAACCAGGACAGAGAGAATTCCACTTTCTGACGAGTTTTTTGATTAAGAATAATAATACTATTCACTAACCTAGATACTGAGTGCACTGAAAGCTTACTTTCCTTTAAAAATTCTCCAAGGTAGTATATGAACTATTTTGAGGACACCAAGTCACTTTCTTTTCATCTTGAAATCCTAAGATTAAACATGTGAGATATATTGTTAATTATACTACATAACTGACTGCCTCAAAACTTAGGGGCTTAAATAACAGCCACTTATTGTCCAACTTTTCTGTGGGTTGCTGGGCTCAGTTGGGTGGTTCTTCTGCTGGTGTCTTTTGAAGTTTTTCATGCTGTTGAAGCCAGATGGCAGCTAGGACTGGAGTCCTCTGGAGGCTCGACCAGGACACTGAGACAGCTGGACCTCGCCCCCTCTCTGTATCATCCCAGAGCCTTCTCATGTGGATTCCCCAAGTGCTCTCTCCTACAGGGTAGTGAATTTGCTTTTATATCAGCTCAGGGCTCCCCAAAGCAAACGTTTCCAGAGGAGGAAAAGCTGCCTATCCTCCTAAGTCTAATTCATGGAACGGGCCCCAAATCACTGCCCCAACAACACACACTCGATTGGTTACTACAAGTCATAGGCCAGGCCACAGGTAATGAAAAAGGGGCTACACAAGGCATCAATTCCAAAGTGTGGTCTATTGGGGTCCATCTCTGAGACATGGCACCCCACTGTTTTAAAAGCAAATTATTTCTTATAAAACAAATAGATGAGAGTAAATTTGACAGAAATAAAAATGACTTTTTAAAGAAAAGTCACAGTGATGCTACAGTAGACAGTAAGCTCACTTAAGTCACTTTCCTGTGAGTTAGAAACTTGTTACCTCATAACAGAGAGGCTATAGGAAAAAGGTAAAATAATGTCAAGTGTGGAACGTCACTGTGAGTTGACACTCAAAATTAAATGAAGATCCCTTAGATTATGGTGTAGATCTTAGAACTCTTTAAAAGGAAACTTAGAAATGTTCAGTCCAAAAGTGATTATATTTACAAAATTAAATTTTTTTTTACCCTTCAAACAATCTACTTTATTCAGATTTTACCAGTTACATGTACTCGTTTGTGTGTGTATTTAGTTCTGTGTAGTTTTGTCACGTGCGTAGATTCATGTGAGCAACCCCACAATCAGATACAGAGAAGTTCAATCACAAGAATCCCTTGTGCTATCTATAGGGACCCCCAAAGTAGATTTTTAGGCAATTTTAAGAACTTCTTTTGTATAAAATTTGACTCCACTTTTAGCATAACCTAAAAATATTTTTAAGCCATCCAGAAGCTTCTAAGAATTTAGTGAACTTTAAAACAAAGTAAAACAAAAATACCTTTTAAGCCTTCTCTAGGAAACATCCAAAAAGAAAACAATAGAAACACCCCCCTGAATTTGACATTCAGATCAGTCACTAAGAAGATAAAAAGACTGCTGTGTCAAGGGATGAACATTCATGTTTCTTCCAAGGACAGAGACAATTAATTAGGTCATCCCTGGGCATTTTTACTCCCAGTTCTTTGCAAGCAGCATTCTTTTTCTTTGGTAGGTAAAAAGCGTATTTCCTACAAAGGAATGCATAGATTGTTTGACCAGTCAGCCTGTTTGGAAAAGTAAGATCCTTCTTTTTTTTTAATTGAAGTACAGTTGATTTACAATATTGTGTTAGTTTCAGGTGTACAGCACAATGATTCAGTTATATATATGTGTGTGCATATATATATATACACATGTATGTGTATACATATGTATGTGTATGTATATATATATTCTTTTTCTGATTTTTTTCCCTTATAGGTTATTACAAAATATTGAATATAGTTTCCTGTGCTAGACAATAGGTCCTTGTTGGTTATCTTTTGTATATATAGTAGTATGTATAGGTTAATCCCAGCCTCCTAATCTATCCCTTCCCCAGCCCTTTCCCCCTTGGTAACCATAAATTTGTTTTCTATATCTGTGAGTCTCTGTTTTGTAAATAAGTACATTGTATCTTTTCCAAAACAAACAAATGGGACCTAATTAAACTTAAAGCTTTTGCACAGCAAAGGAGACAACCTACAGAATGGGAGAAAATATTTGCAGATGATGTGACAACTGAGAAGGGATTAATTCAAAAAAACAACCCAATCAAAAATGGGCAGAAGATCTAAATAGACATTTTGGTAAAGAAGACAAACAGATGGCCAACAGGCACATGAAAAAATGCTCAACATCACTAATTATGAGAGATTATGGCCATTCTGACCAGAGAAAGGCAAATCAAAATCTACAGACAATAAATGCTGAAGAGGGTGCAGAGAAAAAGGAAACTTTCTACGCCACTGGAGGGAATGTAAATTGGTGCAGTCACTATGGAGAACAGTATGGAGGTTCCTTAAAAACTAAAATAGAGTTACCATATGATCCTGCAATTCCACTGCTGGGCATATATCCTGAGAAAATATATTTTTAAAAGACACATGCACCCCAATGTGCATTGCAGCACTATTTACAACAGCCAAGACATGGAAGCAACCTAAATGCCCATCAACAGATGAATGGATAAAGAAGTTGTGGTATATATACACAATGGAATATATACACAATGGAATATTAAATGCCCATCGACAGATAATGGATAAAGAAGATGTGGTATATATACAATGGAATACTACTCAGCCATAAAAATGAATGAAATTTTGCTATTTGCAGCAACATGGATAGACCTAGGGATTATCATACTGACTGAAGTAAGTCAGAGAAAGACAAATATTGATATCATATGATATCACTTATATATGGAATCCAACAAAAAAAGGAAAAGTAAGATCCTTGAGAGGAGAAATGAGTTCAACCTATTCTCAACATCCTCATATTATGGTTGACCTGGAAGGTTTAAAACAAAGTGGGAGGGGCTTCCCTGGTGGCACAGTGCAGGCCCGCGTACTGCAAAAAAGAAAACAAAAAAACAAAGTGGGGTGGGCAACTCCCAGCACTGAAGACAGCAGGGCCAATGAAGGTGTTCATGGCTCTGGTCTGTGACTTGAACTTGGACGACACTTCCTTCTACACGTTCACTGGTCTCTGAGCTACATGAGGGCTCGGCGTCTCCTCCCTGTAGTATCCACACCCTACACCCACCCCCCTGCTTCCTAGCATGACATCTGGCACCGAGTTTATTATTTAATGTTTGTGGAATTCATTAATTTATGTGTTAACTAGTCGATTAGCGTCAATTGCTCACTCTCACTTTCATTTCCCAAGAGTCTTAGTTGTACAAGGTTGATTATACAGTTTAAAAAGAAGGGCTTCCCTGGTGGCGCAGTGGTTGAGAGTCCGCCTGCCGACCAGGGGTACACGGGTTCGTGTCCCGGTCTAGGAAGACTCCACATGGCGCGGAGCGGCTGGGTCCGTGAGCCATGTCCGCTGAGCCTGCGCGTACGGAGCTTGTGCTCCGCAACGGGAGAGGCCACAACAGTGAGAGGTCCGCGTACCGCAAAAAAAAAGAAGGGGTTTTTTTTTTCCCCTAGATCTTGGAATTTATACATCTAAATGGATGGCACAAATTAGACATTGTCTTGGGATAGAGGAGCTAGACACGTATGTGTACCAATGAAGATGCCATAGCTCAAAATATTTCTTGAAATTCAATCGGAGTGTGTCAGCTGCAAAAGAAAATCATAATGCCTTCTCCATTTTCCTGCTCCATGTGGAACTCTCCTTCACCCAATCTTAAACTCAAGAATTTGAAATTACGATAATAATAATAACGGTGATAGTAATACCTGCTAATGTGCACTGACTGCTTATGGTGTGTCAAGCATTCTCCAAATGCTTCACGTATATAATCCACGCAACAATTCTGTGGGTCACCCCTGTTTGACAGATGCGGAATCTGAGGCACAGAGAGGTCAACTAACTTGCCAGGGTCACCCAGCAGAACTGGGTGTTTTTGAGCAGACCGCTGCTTACCAGAAGGGGCCTGATGGGAGCCAGAAGCACACACCTCCTCTCCCTAATTTAACCTTAGCTCACCAGTTGCATTCTCACATTTCTGTTACATGTTTTTTGTTTGGGGAGTGGAATACTATTACACTGGAAATGGTGAGAGCTTTCTTTTAGCAAGAAAGAATTGCCGTGGAGCCTGAGTGCTTAAATGGGGGCACAGGGCAGGATAAGAGCACCTGAGAAATATGTTAGGAGGGGAGTTTCCAGGGGTGGGGTGAGGGGTACAGAACGGCAGATGAGAGACTAAAGATAAATTTAACCGTCTTCACAATTTGGCCTGCGAGCAGGATCAGTGAGCAACCCCACCAGACACCCCATCCAGGATGGAACTCAGGTGCACACCGTATCCTGGGCCAGAGGGCTGTGGTTCTCAGAGCCACATGTTGGAATCAGCCAGCGAGTGATCAAACACCTAATAACAAGTAGGATTTGTGTTCCCGCCTTTTGATTTATTTGGGTCAGGCTAGAGTTCTGGCACTGGGTTGGTGTTTTCCTGCTTTTAGCTCCCAGGTGAATCCAACGTGCAGCTGGGGTTGAAAACCACAGCTTCAGGGCTACAAACATTCTATTATAGCAGATATACCAACTTCTATCTTTAAAAGCAACAGCTTCTGAGGTAATTTTTAAAGGTAAGGACATGAGGCCTGGAGCTCCACACACAGTAAGAGACTGTGCGTTTGGCTGGTAATTATCTGAGAACACCAATCCTTTACTTAATCTTGAATTTGTTCAGAGGCAATGCAGGGCCCTCAGTAAACACAGCTGCTGCGCTGGTAAAAGCTATAAAATTAAGCCTGAAGGCAAAGTTGTCAATTTTCTCTAACTGAAAATCTCCTCAGCTTTGGGGATGGTGG
>NW_020175662.1:2487957-2541503 GCF_003031525.2 Neophocaena asiaeorientalis asiaeorientalis
TGTCTATGACCAAATACATGCTTTCTCTTGTGAAAGTAGCATTTTCTTTCTTGCTCTGAATTTTTCATGAGAAAAAGAAGTCTTTTTTCTGGCATACTTTTGGAAATATGCTTTTCTCGATTAGTTTTTTCCAGCAAAGGGCCATTCTTCTTCATCTATCTATTTTGACGATAATTCTGAGTTACTGTACTGGGAGTTAACTGGAGATGATTCTTGCAGGAGTCACCTATGAAATAGTTTTGTAAACAAGAAGATAATCTTTTCTGCTCACACAGAGCCTTTAAAGACAGAAAACAAATACCAGCTCTTCATGCCACTTCCCTTCTTACCAGGATCATCAAATCATAATTAAAGTCAAATATTTCCTGCCTCAAATGAAAAACAAAAGCCTATTTCCACATATTACTGCAAAACCTAATTTAGAATACTGTGGGGAAAGCTTGAGAGAAAATATACTAAGGGGTAGATTAGGGAAGTTTAGACCATGAAAAATCCAAATTACATCTCACTTTAAAAGGAATACTATTATACTATTTATGTGTAAAATAAACAAAAACATTTTAAAACAAAGTGAAGAGTTAAGGTTTATTTTCAAATGTGTACTTCATAATAAGTCTGCAGCTCACTCTCATTGATTTATTTAATCAAGCATGCAGCCAATAGGTTTTAAGTGTCTACTAGATGCCAAGCACTGTTCCAGATGCTGAAAATACAGCCATACAAGACAAAGTCCCTGGACCCATGGGTCATATTCCAGCGGTGAGACCTGGAGCAGAGAATCAAATACATGATACAATTTCAGGTAATATTGAAGAGAATAAAGCAGGTATGAGGACACGCACAGTGGAATGGACTGTTTCAGGCAGGATGCTCAGGGAGGGGCTTGTTAGGGAATCAGGTTTGTTTTGCCTGACATACAACAAGCAAACACACTGCAGTGACAAGGTTTGCAGCAAAGAGAAGGTTTATTCTCAAGACAGACAAGACAGGAGAACAAGTTTCAAATCTGCCTCCCTGAAGCCAAGGGGCTTGGGTATTTATGAGATAAAGAATAAAGCAGCAGGGTGGTCTGAGGCATGGGGGGCGTGGGGAGTGTGGGGAAAGGTGATTGGAAAAAGGTGCAGTAATTGTCCTTCTGCGCAGGTGTAACTAAGCTACAGGCCTTGGCACATTCAAATATGTAAGTGCTTAACACAATCTGAGGGTGGAGTTTTCAGCCCTCTGACAGCTAAAGAATACTCAGGCATGCCCAGCTGGAGGGTCAGTGGTCCCATCCAGTCTTAACTGGCTTGGCTTGAACTAGACACAGCTGACTGCAAGTTCCTGGAAAACAACTTGGGCTATGTGCTGGTTGGAGAACAGGCAAATCTTTTGTAGCAACAATGAAAATGACCTTGATTAGTAAAGCAAGGTGAAATGGATTTGACCCATGGTTTTAGAATCTCTGAGGAAGAGACTTGAATGAAGTAAGGATGGAAGCCATGAGAACACCTATGAGAGCAAGTACAAAGGCCCTGAGTTGGGATGAACTTGTAATATTCAAGGACCAACAAGAAGGCTGGAAAAGTGAAGTGAGCAAAGGAGACGCTGACAGGGACGACCTCAGAAAGGTCATCAAGACACAGATGGTGAGGAGTCCAGAGGATCCTGGTGTGACAACGAGTTTTAAGTGTAACAGAATTTCAGAGACAGAAGGGGCTGGTCCTAGTCTAGAATGACATCTCCAATGTGATCATGAACAGAAGCAAACAGACTATGGCCAACACTAACGTCATATAGTCATAGCTGACTGTCTAGGACTGACCCTTGACCCAACTGAGCCAGTCAGAGAGGACCTCAGTCTCTGCCGGTGGCAAGAACCTCAGTGGGTACATTCAGGATTGATGGATAGTAGCATTCTGCCCTGTGAGCCAGAGATGCAGGAACACAGACCTGCAGTAAACAGAGTCAGAGACAAGGGATGCACTGAGACCCCACAGCACATCTATCCCTCATTCCCAGCCCTCCTAAGCCCTGCTGCCTCCTTGCCCTTCCTTCTAAGACTGTATCTTTACAGCGAATTCACCTTTGACTTGGACCAGCTCCACCTGATTTCTATTTCTTGAAGCCAAAGAACCTCAACCAACAGGTACCTTACACAGCAACCACCTCCTTGCCTTATGATGTAATGCTGGAGGCTGAGGAGTGCTGGAATTGCCTAGCGTGGCCAGTTCCGGTTCCCAAGAGGAATTATGAGGACCTCTTCCCAAATCCATATTCAGTGATACCACATCAACCATGGTGAGAGTAGTTACACCACAAAAATTGGCAAATGTTGCCAATCGGGACTTTTTTTTTTTCAGAGAGCTGGATATTAAACATTTACCAGCACACCTGTCTAGAGGTAAAGAACAATAGGCTCTAGACTCGGAATTCACAGCCCGGCTCTGCAACTTCCTCATGGCCACATAGAGGTTAAATAACTGAAAGAAATTCTGAATCAGGTATCAATAGTTAATAAAAGCTGTGTATTTTTTAATGAGTCTTCTCTGTGTACAGAATTCCTGATCCTGATTCTATGATAGACATTATCATTCTCGATTCTGAAAAGGGAAAACCGATGTTAATAAAGTGTATGAAATGTCAATGCCCACACATTTAATTGGAAAAACTGCAATTTCATTTGAAGTTTGCCTGTCTTCAAAACCTCCTCACTGTAAAATGGAAATTATAATAGTGCCTACCTCACAGTGACAGAAATAAGATCATACATTAAAGTACTTAAAACAGCACCCAACACACATACAGACTGAAAGTGAGGGGATGGAAAAAGATATTCCATGCAAATGGAAATCAAAAGAAAGCTGGAGTAGCAATACTCATATCAGATAAAATAGACTTTAAAAAAAAGAATGTTACAAGAGACAAGGAAGGACACTACATAATGATCAAGGGATCAATCCAAGAAGACGATATAACAATTATAAGTATATATGCACCCAACATAGGAGCACCTCAATACATAAGGCAACTGCTACAGCTATAAAAGGAGAAATCGACAGTAACACAATAATAGTGGGGGACTTTAACACCTCACTTATACCAATGGACAGATCATCCAGTTGGAAAATAAATAAGGAAACACAAGCTTTAAATGACACAATAGAACAGATAGATTTAATTGACATTTATAAGACATTCCATCCAAAAACAGCAGATTACACTTTCTTCTCAAGTGCACATAGAACATTCTCCAGGATAGATCACATCTTGGGTCACAAATCAAGCCTCGGTAAATTTACCAAAACTGAAATCATATCAAGCATCTTTTCCAACCACAATCCTATGAGATTAGAAATCAATTACAGGGCTTCCCTGATGGCTCAGTGGTTGAGAGAGAATCTGCCTGCTAATGCAGGGGATACGGGTTCAAGCCCTGGTCTGGGAGGATCCCACATGCCACAGAGCAACTAGGCCTGTGAGCCACAACTACTAAGCCTGCATGTCTGGAGCCTGGACTCCACACACAACAAGAGAGGCCGTGCCAGTGAGAGGCCTGCACACCGCGATCAAGAGTGGCCCCTGCTCGCCGCAATTGGAGAAAGCCCTCACACAGAAACGAAGACCCAACACAGCAAAAATAAATTAATTAATTAATAAACTCCTATCCCCAACATCTTAAAAAAAAAAGAAATCAATTACAGAGGAAAAACAAAAACGTGAAAGGGCTTCCCTGGTGGCGCAGTGGCTGAGAGTCCGCCTGCCGATGCAGGCGAAACGAGTTCGTGCCCCGGTCCGGGAGGGTCCCACATGCCGCAGAGTGGCTGGGCCCATGAGCCACGGCTGCTGGGCCTGCGTGTCTGGAGCCTTGCTCCGCAATGGGAGAGGCCACAACAGTGAGAGGCCCACGTACCGCAAAAAAAAAAAAAAAACATGAAAAACAGAAAAACGTGGAGGCTAAACAATACGTTACTAACTAACCAAGAGATCACTGAAGAAATCAAAGAGGAAATCAAAAAATACCTAGAGGCAAATGACAATGAAAACATGACGATCCAAAACCTATGGGATGCAGCAAAAGCAGTTCTAAGAGTGAACGTTATAACAATACAATCCTACCTTAAGAAACAAGAAAAATCTCAAATAAACAATCTAACCTTACACCTAAAGGAACTAGAGAAAGAAGAATAAACAAAATCCAAAGTTAGTAGAAGGAAAGAAATCATAAAGATCAGAGCAGAAATAAATGAAATAGAAACAAAGAAAACAATAGCAAAGATCAATAAAGCTAAAAGCTGGTTCTTTGAGAAGATAAGCAAAATTGATAAACTGTTAGCCAGATTCATGAAGAAAAAGAGGGAGAGGACTCAAATCAACAAGATTAGGAATGAAAAAGGAGAAGTTACAACGGACACTGCAGAAATACAAAGCATCCTAAGAGACTACTACAAGCAACTCTATGCCAATAAGATGGACAACCTAGAAGAAATGGACAAATTCTTAGAAAGGTTTAACCTTCCAAGACTGAACCAGGAAGAAACAGAAAATATGAACAGACCAATCACAAGTAATGCAATTCAAACTGTGATTAAAAATCTTCCAACAAACAAAAGTCCAGGACCAGATGGCTTCACAGGTGAATTCTATCAAACATTTAGAGAAGAGCTAACACCTATCCTTCTCAAACTCTTCCAAAGAACTTCAGAGGAAGGAACACTCCCAAACTCATTCTATGAGTCCACCATCACCCTGATACCAAAACCAGACAAAGATACTACAATAAAAGAAAATTACAGGCCAATATCAGATGAATATAGATGCAAAAATCCTCAACAAAATACTAGCAAACAAAATCCAACAACACATTAAAAGGATCATACACTGTGATCGAGTGGGATTTATCCTAGAGATGGAAGGGTTTTTCAATATATGCAAATCAATCAATGTGATACACCATGTTAACAAATTGAAGGATAAAAACCATATGATCATCTCAATAGATGCAGAAAAAGCTTTTGACAAAATTCAACACCGATTTATGGTAAAAACTCTCCAGAAAGTGGGCATAGAGGGAACCTACCTCAACATCATAAAGGCCATATACAACAAACCTGCAGCAAACATCATCCTCAATGGTGAAAAACTGAAACCATTTCCACTAAGATCAGGAACAAGACAAGGATGTCCACTCTTGCCACTATTATTTAACGTAGATTTGGAAGTCTTAGCCATTGAAATCAGAGAAGAAAAAGAAATAAAAGGAATACAAATTGGAAAAGAAGAAGTAAAACTGTCACTGTTTGCAGATGACATGGTACTATACATAGATAACCCTAAAGATGCCACCAGGAAACTACTAGAGCTAATCAATGAACTTTGTAAAGTTGCAGGATACAAAATCAATGCACACAAATCTCTTGCATTCCTATACACTAACAACAAAAGACCAGAAAGAGAAATTAAAGAAACAATCCCATTCACCATTGCAACAAAAAGAATAAAATACCTAGGAATAAACCTGCATAAGGAGGTAAAAGACCTGTACTCAGAAAACTATAAGACACTGATGAAAGAAATTAAAGATGACACAAACAGATGGAGAAATATACCATGTTTAAACATGGATGGACCCAGAGACTGCCATACAGAGTAAGTCAGAAAGAGAAAAACAAATATCACATGTTAACGCATACATGTGGAATCTAGAAACATTGTATAGATGAACTGGTTTGCAAGGCAGAAATAGAGACACAGATGTAGAGAACAAACATATGGACACCAATGGGGGAAAGTGGGGTGGTGGGGGGGAGTGGTGGGGGGATGAATTGGGAGAGTGGGATTGACACGTATACACTAATATGTATAAAATAGATAACTAATAAAATAAACAGCGCCCAATGCCTAATAACTGCTCTATACATGTTTGTTAACTAGTAGCTTTATTCCTGTTGAAATTAGGAATAAAATAAGAAGAAAAAATTTTGTGGTTCTAGGAGTCTGGTCTGTTCAATGAGACATGAAACAAAAGCCAGAAGTACATAACTATGGAATTAAAAAGAGATTTACCATGATTCACAGACAATTTGATTATATGCCTAGACTACCCAAAAGAATCAGCTGAAAAACTTTTAGAATGCATAATGGAATTAAAAATAGGTGTCTGGATAAAAGATATATTTAAAAATCAGCAGCTTTTGCAAACCATTTCTCAGAAGTTAGCCAACAGAAATAAAAATATCAGTATGCAAAGACAAAAGTTCAAGGATGACTGGGGCTTCGCTGGTGGTGCAGTGGTTAAGAATCCGCCTGCCAATGCAGGGGACACGGGTTCTAGCCCTGGTCGGGGAAGATCCCACATGCCGCGGAGCAACCAAGCCTGTGCGCCACAACTACTGAGCCTGCACTCTAGAGCCTGTGAGCCACAACAACTGAAGCCTGCACGTCTAGAGCCTGTGTTCCGCAACAAGAGAAGCCACCGCAATGAGAAGCCGGCGCACCACAAGGAAGAGTAGCCCCTGCTCACCGCAACTAGAGAAAGCCCGCGTGCAGCAACAAAGACCCAATGCAGCCAAAATAAATAAATAACATAAAATAAAATAAACCATAATAAATGTAGGAAAAAAAAGACGACTGACAAAAAGCTCCAAATATAATTTTTTAGAAGTTCATGGATGAACAGTGGGTTCACTAATCATAAGGGAAATGTCTCAGGGTATACTATCTTGAAATGCTGTTCCTCTCTCTGTAACTCTAGCTCTCAAGCTCCCATTCCCAACACTGTCCTCTCACCAGTTCAAAGTACTTCAACCACTATGGCTTAAAATGCATTCGCTTAAGATTCTCCTCCACTCCTGTTTCTCTCTCCCCAGCCAGGGTCCAAGTTTGGGGAAAGAAGCTCAGGCCTGCTTACGGCCCTGTCCTTGTGGGGTGTGAGGAATAACTCATCAGTGTTGTCCTCTGTCCTCTCTGGCCTTGACTGAAAGATATTCATCTTGATGATCTTGGGCAGCTACCTCCCTCTCCTTAGCAAGAGCCCCAGCCCCATCCCCAGCTATGTTATTTCCTGCCATACTCTCGGCACTAGCCTTGTGTAGTGACTGCTTACAAGGAAGCCCTGCAGTTTTCTCCTGCTGTTCGGCCCCACCTCAATTTGGAGGGTGCTACTCATCCTCCAAGAATCAACTATGTTTTCTATACAGTCCCTGGGGTGGGCTGTCCATCCCACATACTGTGCAAAGGAGTCCCCAAGGCTCTCAGTTCTCAGCTCCCTCGCCTGCTTCTTTGGAGGCCGTGGAAACTTCCTTGCAATACCTGCAGGAGTCGAGGCTTGGAGGTGCAGGCCCTTTCTACTGAAACATATCTTGTTGCCATTATTACTCTGCTGCAGCCCCCAGATGTTGCTTTAAGGCAGGTTCATAATTTTCATTCTTTTTCATAAAGGGCACACCCCAAAATATATGTTCCTATCCACCCTGCAGATAGAGATGTAGCTTTCTGCTTTTAAGTCAACAAATCTTCCTGAAGACAGCAGGGGATAGTCAAAACATTTAACTATGCACAGAGCATGAGCAGTAGTCAGAATGGCTCCGGCAGGGTCCTCTAAACAGGACGCACTGAATGAGAATCTGCCCGGAGTCTCTACGTGATCCTACCTCCCAGGTTTTCACACCAAAGGACAGGCCAGGGGGAAAGCCCCACATAAGCTTCTCAGCTCTTTTACCTTCTCCTCTCAGTTTCTTCCAAAATACTTGCCTCTAAGCCAAGGAGGAATTTTCTTTCTTCTTTATGTGGTTGGCAACCTGTTCCTGAGTCATCACCTTTCAACCTCTTACCCCATGTCCAGAACACAAATGTTTCGTTCTCTCTGTTCTAAGACTTATGGGATCTGGCTCTTAACATCTAAGGGGAACTTTTTAAAGTGCAAAAGCCCCCTTCTCAAGAACCTGACCTCGTTATTGAAGACAAAGATCTCAAGGTTATTGCAGCAGCATAAAATTTGAAACAATATTAATGTCTATCTATAGTGGTAATTGAAAAATTATAGTATGGAACCTCAATAAAATCAATGTAACACTATAGAGAATTTTTTTAAAGGATTGTCTTAGGCGTCCATGATATATTACTAAATGAAAAAACTAAGGCAAATTACAGGGTAATGTGTATAATGTATAACTTTTTTTCCTGTTTATGCATGTCGTAGAAGAGAAAAGTATAAGACAAACTACGCCAAATTAACAGTATTTATGGTAGGGTGGAATTGGAGCATATCTTAGGTCAGGTTCCCCAAAGCAGACCCTGAGGTGACTTGAGCACAAGTTATTTTTTAAAGAAGAGATGTCAGGAAAAATCAGTTAAGGGAGGGGGGAATCAGGACAATGAAGGGGAAGAACCCAAATAAAGGTGCAATTTCAGGCAAAATTCTGAGGAAGGTAATTTATCTCACAGGAGACCCTGGAGTATGATTGAGATATCAGAGTTGTTGAGACCGACACCAGGAAGCTCTTCATAATCCTGTAACCTCTAGTCATTGGCTAGGGATGACCGGTGGAGAGTAACTGCCTGGCCCTCCAGCCCTCTGTTCATGGGGGTAGTGAGCTCCACTAGCCCAAAGCAGTTTGCTGAAGATGAGTCTCAGGTGAGAGTCATTGAAAGTGAAAGCAATTTGCCCCAAAGGAAGGGCACACCAAATGGTAAAATGTATTCAAGAGGATCTGGAGTAGCAACAGTATATGCCATGGAGTAGAAGGGGGAGATGATCCAGTGCAACTATATATTTTACATAGTTTGAATCATTGCAAAGTGTAGCAAAACAGACATTCCTGCCATATGCCAGATATATCATACACACTCAATTACTGTTATTTTGAAGTAGTGGATAGTTGGATGATTGTGGCAATTTTACTTTTTCAGGAAGCAATCTAGAAGCTTCCAAGAAAGTCTTCAAAATTATTTGTTCTTTTTGACCCAGTATTCTATGTATAGGATAAATTCTTAAGGATATGAACATGTAAACAATTTTTTGAATAAAAAGACATTCAATGCAACATTACAAAAGCAAAGAACTTTAAAATAAATATATTAATTTCACAAAGATAAAATAGGCTGACAAAAACAAGTGTCTAGGGCTTCCCTGGTGGCGCAGTGGTTGAGAGTCCGCCTGCAGATGCAGGGGACACGGGTTTGTGCCCCGGTCCGGGAGGATCCCACATGCCGCGGAGCGGCTGGGCCTGTGAGCCAAGGCTGCCGAGCCTGCGCTCCACATCGGGAGAGTCCACAACAGTGAGAGGCCCGCATACCGCAAAAAAAAAAAAAAAAAAAAAAAACAAGTGTCTATAAATATAAACAGGTGAAAAAGACAATGTGAAATCTTGAAAATGTAAAATACAATTTAAAAAATAGCTGCTCAATAAATGAGAATTGCATAATTGACATTGAAGATAATTTAGTGAGCTAAAACATTTGTTCAAGGAAATCTCCAACAATGTAGAAGAAAGGGGTAAACCATGAAAGATGGATCTAATAATTCCCCTTCCTTAGAAAAAAGACAGGACATACAGCAGAACAAAGATGGCAGTAGACTTTTCATCAAAAACGATACAATCCAGAAAACAATAACATCTTTAAAGTACTAAAAGGAAAAAAAAAAAAACCTGTCAACCTAGAATTTTATACCCAGAGAAAATATATTTCATAAATGAAGACAAAGTGAAGACTATTTTAGACATTCAAAGCTGTAACAATTCATCATCAGCTGACCAGCATTGAAAAAATGTCAAAGAAAGTTCTTTAGGCAGAAGGAAAATGCTATCAGAAGGAATTATGAATCACCCAAAGGAATGAAGAGCACTAGAAATGGTAAATATATGTAGGTAAATATAAAATACTTTTTAAAAATTTTCAGAACCTCTATAAAAGTTAATTGACTGTTTAAAGAAAAACAACAATGTATTATGAGATTTCATGTATACTTATATAGTTATATATTTTAATAATATTAGTATACATTATTATATATTACATTTTATTTATATATATCTTTTTTACATATATATGTAAAACGCATGTATTGACATGTGTTGACATCAACAACAATAAAGGCCAGGAAAGAGGATATGGAAGTATACTGTTGTAAGGCTTTTCCACTATACATGAGTGACTTAATATTACTAAAAGGCAGACTGTGATATATAAATAAGTATACTACAGCAACCACTTAAAAAAAAAAAAAGAAAGAGGAGGAATGGCTAATACACCAGTAAGGGGAGATAAAATCAAATCATAAAAAGTAATCTAAGAAAAGCAGAAGAAAGAGGAAAAGTTGGACAAAAGAGAAAATGCAAAAACTAGATCCAAAAGCCAAGGTGTCCTAATTAAACCCAGCTTGTCAATAATTGTATTAAATATAAATGGTCAACAGCACAATTTAAGTGCAAAGATGGTCAGATTTGATAAAAGAGCAAGAATCAACTCTATGCTATCTTCAAGAAACAAACTTTAAATATAAAGACACAGATAGTTTAAAAGTAAAAGGATGGAACAAGGTATACCATTCCAACATTATACGATACAGAGTAGCCATATTAGCGTTGAACAAAGTAGACTTCAGAGCATGTAACAAGCATCATCACCATTAGCAGCCAAAGTTATATATCCATCCAGTTTAGCAAGGACAGAAATAAAAGATTGTATTGAATCCCTCCCACCCTTCCCACCTGCATGAAACTCAAATCCCCGAAAGGAATCTGACCGCCATGCTGAATCACACCCCCACTCTTTGGGAAAACAGGTCCAGATGATTGAGAGCCTCACAGAGTCACATGAACTTGAGAAGGGTAGTTTCCCAAAGAATAGATTCAAAGACACTGAAGAAAAGCAGCAGATGTGAAGCAATTATACTCCAATAAAGAGCTATTAAAAATAATAATAATTTAAAAAATGTTTAGGGACTGTCTACTTTCCTAACACATCACACAGGTATAAAGCATAGCAATACCATCGTCCTATCCAAGAATAACTTGACAGTGGTAGAGGAGAATGAGAGGAGCTTTTAGGTGCTTATTAGTTCTGAAGACAATGCACACTAGTCTCTCCTTATCCATGGGGCATAGTTCCAAGACCCCCCGTGGATGCCTAAAACTGTGGATAATACCAAACCCTACATATCAGTATTATTTGTAATCTCAAAACCCTATACATACATATTCCCTTATAATACATATCTGAGGTACGACAGCAAAACTAGCACAAATTTCTTCTTTCGTCTTCACAATTTCGTGGATAGAAAATTTGTTCTTACCATTGATCTCAGCAATCTCATTATACAACTTTTTTTTTTTTTTTTTTCTTTTACTAAGTCAAGAACTTCCACCTTTTTGTATAAAGGAAGCACTTTACAGCTTCATTTTGGCATATCCAAATTGCTAGCATCACTACTGTTGTGCTTTGGGGCCGTTATCAAGTACAGTAAGGGTTACTTGAACACAAGCACTATGATACCTCAACAGTCAATCGACACAGTTACTAAATGACTAACAGGTGGGATATACTGGACAAAGGGATGATTCACATCCTGGGCAGGAAGGAGCAGGACTATCACACTACTTAGAATGGCACACAATTTAAAGCTTATAAGTTGCTTATTTCTGGAATTTTCCACTGACTATTTTGAAACCACAGTTGATTACAGGTAAATGAAACCATGGAAAACAAAAACCTTGGATAAGGAGGGACTACTGTATTGCCTTTTAACCAGAAAATGACTTTCCAAGAGAATGAATGAAGAAATAATTTTTCCCCAGAATTTATCAGCATAAACTTAAAACTTTGAGAATCTCAGGAATGACAAAAAATGTTAACATTGAATCCAAGTTTTCAGTAAAGAAACAAAAGGTGATTTTACAGTCTCCTACGTTTTGTACTCCACTGGACTTACTCAAATGTTCCTGTTATCCTTCAACGTTTCCCCAAAAATTTTCCTCCAAAACTATAATCGAAATCTTATCCCACCATGTATACTTGGGAACGCTCTACATCTGCTTCCAGATCATAAAACACCCGGAGACTTACGGAGAGCAGGTAAGATTTAGGTCAAGGTAGAGCATCTCAAACCACAGATTACTGGAACTGAAGGGGAATTTAGGAACTTTCTATTCCACCCTCTCTCCCACAGGGACAGAGGTAACCACAGCACTCATAGATGACCTTCAGGACAGGTTGGTTGACCAGTTGATTTTGATACATACTGATTTAGTTTAACTGGCAAATGTCTTCATAACTATTTGAAAAGAAACTTATTTTCCCTTTAGTACGTTTTACAATGTAACACACACACAGCCCACTAACACCACCCATCCCCCCAAAAAAGAGGCACAAATCCCCAGTATTTCTCTAGGAGGGGATCTACCCATTATGGGCCTTCTTCAGTCTAAGCGTTGTAGAAGTTTGCCACCTACTGACCTTTCACTGAAGTACTTTGCCCTCCATGAAATGGAGATTGCTAACAACAATGTCAGCAACATACACTGGGGCTGTAGCATTGTACAACTGTTTCCCAATAAAATGTGAAGGGTTTTTTTTTTTTTTTTCCATTTTCTTAAAAAATAATCCAATAGGAAGGAGAATCAAAGCTCAAAGATCCCACTTGAATATTAAAGTGTTCATGTTTGTCTGAAGGCCCTCTGCTGGCCATTCTCATTATATGTATTCTTTAATGTAAAAAGGAAAAAAAGTGAAATTAATCACAAAAATTGAGGGACAGTGAAGATATTTTCCAACATGAAGCATTTCTTTTTATTGCTCACGCTCCTCACTGGAGTTTGAGACAGCTGCCAGGAATTCCTTATTACCCATTTCTGGAAAACAGGTCTAAAGATCTGACCCTGACCTTCTGTCTTGTTCTGAGCTGGCTTCAATTTTTCCATTATTCTTTGCAAAGTTCCTGTTATCTAGCTTTTGGCTTCTTTCCTGACTTAGTGTTTCAGAGGTGGTCCTAAAAATAGGCTATAATGGACATACCAAGTCTTTAAAATACTATCTAATTACTAACAGACTGGGAGCTCATAAAGGCAGACGCATTATACCATCCTCAGTTACTACACAGTAATCCCCTGCAGGCCAGGTTGTGAACGTGTCAGGACAAGACGTATCACCCACCAAATTCTGAGGGCAGAGTCTGTCCCACTATTTATCCTCCCTTCCCCAATCCCATTTTTAATTTTTCCCCATCCTTGTTTCCTCTTAAGAATCTATTGGGCTTCCCTGCCATCTCTTTCCTTTACCCTGCATGCTAGGATCATCCTTGTCGATATTGGAAAATAAAATATGTATTTATTTGTTTAGGGGTAGGATGACCAGAGGATTTTTGAAATCCCTTATGGACATCTGATTCTGTGGTGATAAATCAATCCACTGCAGAGCTGACTTACAACATATTAACACAGATATAAATGAACTGAAAGTTTTTTTAGATAAATGAAAACTAGTTGATAAGAATTGGCCTATAGAAACTATGACTTGTGAAGGGATATGATTATAACCATAATAAAACTGACCATTAGCAAAAGAGCATAGAAATTCAAAAACTAGAAATAGAGAGACTGTAATGGATACAGACTAGAAAATGTATTACCAGAGCCAGAAATCTTTGAATTTTGGGTGACAGTCACTGCCACAATTTCTCAATCTAAATGCTAAGACGTTAAGAGAAATCTTTGATAAGACATGGCTACATCAAACTCTGAGCAGAAACTGTTTCTGGTCAGAGATTTAAATTTAACCTAATCTTTTAAATGCTTTAAAATATTCCAGAATAAAACTACCTCTTGGTGAATACCTATTATGCTGCTTCTCTATTGCTACCTATCAAACCACTCCACAATCCAGTAGTTTCAAATAATCATTTATTTGCTCAAATTTGGCAGTTTGGGTGGGACTTGGTAGGACAGCTTATCTCTGGGCCAAATGACATCAGTCTGGGGCACTTCTACTGGTCCTAGAGAATCCATTCCAAGACAGTTCACTCACATGGTTGGCAAATTGTTGTTGGCTGTCAACTGGGAACTGACAGGCCAGAGCTTCATTTCTCTTCAATATGAATCTCTCCATGTGGCTGCTTGGGCTTCCTTATGGCATGGCAACTGATTCCAAGAAGGAAATGGAAACTGCCAGTTTCTTAAAGACTGGGTTTGAAACTGGCACAGTGTCACTTTTGCCACATTCAGTTGATCAAAACCATCAGAGGCCTAACCCAGATTCAAGAGGATGAGCTGCTATGCCTACAAACTCTTTGTTACTCTCTCCATTGAGAGGTAGGTGTGTTTCCCCATCCTTTTGAATCTTTATATAATATTACATAAAATGTTATATATTATATGTATAAATATATACAAATGACATGTATATGTCTTTTAACTTCAAAACACTATGAAGTGCTAATCAGTTTTTCCACTTTTAAAATTTTCCCCTAATTTTCATATGTGTAAACTCATCCCTGGAAATATTAAGTATCTTGACTAATATGATGTAGAGAAATAAGAAAAAAGAACTGAAGAAGTTTTCCTTTTCCTTAACTACCCAAGACCAATCGTAACTTCTGCTTCACACAGAACCCCTGAAGAAGAGAAAAGAAGCAAAGGGGTACAGGAAGAGAAGGTACCAAGGAGAACTGCAGAGACTATCAAGAGAGTTGTTTCTCCGAACGTGATGCTAACATGCAAGCTCCATGAGGGTAAAGATTTCTGTCTGGTTTGTTCCGTACTAGAGACCCAGCACTAGCCCAACACAACGGTTTCACAAATATCTATTGAATGAATGAATGAATGAATGAATATGTGGTCCAAAAAAACCACTTCAGGTTTTAATGCAGCTTAACATAATAGGAAGAGGATTTGGAATTATATAAATATTTTTCATAATTAAAAATAAACTTCAATCAAAAATAAAAATGCAGTCCCTAAATACTGAAAACAAAGGAATATAAAATTGGTGGCATAACCACACAGAGAATAATTATTTCAAGTTACTGTTCAAAATAGCATTTTGACTCCACATCTTGAGTGGGATATAAGATGAAAACCTAAAGGATAAAAGAACCATGAAGAAAACAATTGTATCAGATACCTTTACTGATAGTGGTAATACCTGAAACTATATGTACGTTGTAAAATAAAAAAATAGATAATTATGAACCAAGATTTTTAGCATAAAAGACATAAATGTAAAATCAAAGTTCAGTAAAGCTCTATACTCTAAAATTTGAATTGGAAATTTCAATATGAACACATAATTTTTTCCTTTAAATATATATATGTATATATTTCTTAGCTCTAGCCACTAAAAAGCCCTGAAAGCAATAACAGTCCAGTAGCTGTGAGTACTACCACCACCCGATTTGTGCTCTCTAAAGACCATTTCCTAAAAAAAAAATAAAGACCATTTCCTACTAGAAAGAATCAGGGCTGCTTGGAGAAATGACTGATTCCAGTAAACAGTAGGAAAGTGCAAGATGATCCTGGACCATTTTATTGTGCATGAAAGCAAGAAAATTATCAAATACCATTGATATTATGCTTAAAGGTTATAGTAGCCACGTGAAGGGGTTTCACCTGGTCAATTTGAACATGAAAAAATCTGCAATGGATTAAAATATGAAAGATATAAAAATCCAGTAGTTCATAATCACACTCAAAAGATGAATATACTGATCACCTTGGAGATTTCTAGCACACTAACTCATTATTCTTAAAATTGGTAAGTAACAGGAAAGGAATAGCAATTAATCCTGCCTTTCTTATACAAATTGGATTTCAGCATAATCAAATAGTTGATGAAAGAAAATTCTTTATAGAAACATTCCCACTAATATATACAAACAGAGTGTTAGCATTAGAATGACACCATGTCCATGTCACAACCCCTAATAAAATAATGGATCTAAGCAGTAAACACCAACAGCTACTAAACCTAGGTGAAAAGCTGTTAGGAATTTTGTAATCAGGTCAGGCTGATACCACTTGAACCTACTGATGAATCTTTTCATTATTTTTTTAAAGTATGTATCAAGAACTGTGAAGGGGCTAAGATTTTATTCTATTTGCAAGCTAACAAATTAACCTGCCACAATTTCATGGAAGCTAATGGTTAATTTGGTCTGTCAACTTGAGTGGGCCAGGGGGGCATTAAACATTATTTCTGGGCATGTCTGTGAGGGTATTCCTGGATGAGATTAACATTTGAATCAGACTAAGTAAAGCAGACTGGCCTCCCCAATGTTGGTGGGCCTCATCCAATCTATCAAAGGCCTGAATAAAATAAAAGGATTTTGTCTTTGAGCTGGGACATCGGTCTTCTCCTACCTTCAGACTTAGACCAAAACTTGTAGCAGTATCAGCATATTTCCTTCTCAGACCTTTGGACTTGGACTGGAACTTACACATTTTGTTCTCCTGGGTCTCTAGGTTGCTGACTGCAGATCTTGGTGGATTTGGAGAACCCACGCTAATACAGAAACCAAGGATAGTCTATTACAGCAATTGCAGTAGTCAGAGTTACCATCATTTTCACACTGGTACCTCGAGCCTCAATTCTAACAGACTGACACAAAGAGGGTCAGATGACCCTTACATGTAGTGGACTGCATTAGAGGAAAGGAACTCCAAGCTTAGGGTATTCTAATATTTTATCCTATACAATCAGCTTGCTTGTCTTTTGCTCTAGCGGAAGATACTAGCTCTTTCTTCCAAGACTGTTCACCATACAAACATCCTGGAAAAGATGGTGCAGACAAAGGGCTGCCGTCTAGCCTCAACTCCCTGACCCACTGCACTCACATACATTCACGCCTACTGCCCAGGCTCTGAGGAAAGAGGAATCGCCCGAGTCAGGAGGTCTGGTTTCAGCTTCGGTTCTGGCTCTCACAGGCTGAGAGACATTGGTCAATTCGAGCTTCTGGGTCATGAACTCAAGTGCGGCCACTGAGGTCTACGGGTCAAGGGGCCCTTGCCTCCTGTTAAGAGCACCTGGCTGAAATCTTGACGGGAGGAAGCTGACGGTGTTGGGAGGCATCAAAAGTAGCAGTTTAGATCTGGAAGTGATGAGCCCTACAGTAATCCTTTGAAGGCAGGCTGGTCCTTTCTCCTCGTGAAATCATCCAAATGGTCTTTTTTTTGGTACAAATATAGAGAAAAGAACCTCTATGAAATATTTCCATTTGAGAAGAGGGTCTTTGCTTTAAATCTGCATGACCAAAACCTGGCAGCAGTACATTTAATCCCTCAGTAATATTTGACATTTGATAGATCACAAAAGAGGAGTAAAACCACTTAACAAAATATGTATCTCATGTAAATGATCAATAAGACCAGAAACTGGGCAGCAGCAAGACCCTACACCCAGAATACAGGGAAACCATACTCTGGTCACCACTTATATCCTCGTTCTAAAAGACTACCTGCCTGTGAAAGATTCCTACCCTCAGGTGAAACAAGCCAGTCAAATCACTCTCATTTTTCCCCCACAGCCAATTAAGCATAGAGACCTTAATTGTCTTAAAAATCGTCTTCACATTCATCACTGACCCTTATTTCTTTATTCTGCTTTAAGAATAAGTCTGCTAGTATGGAAGCACCCAATATACATGAATCCTACTGTTAGGCTTAAATTCCTCCAAGACAGTGTCTCTGTTTTCCTGAAGAGCATCCCTTGGAAAGGGAAAACAAAGTCAAAATACAAGAGGCTGGTCCACATAGTGTTTGCTGCATAAAGCGCTGGCTTTAAAGACAAAAGACAAGGGTCAAAACTCTTCATGGTCACTTACTAGCTGTGTGATTATGTGCATACTTCAGACACTCTATCTCCCTTTCTTCATCTGTGGAACAGTGATAATAAATCATCTACCCACCAGATGATTTATGATGATTGAATACAACATTCTCTGTGAAAGCACTCAGCATAAATGATTAAATAAGTGCTGATGGACAGTCTGCTTTCTTTCTGCTGAAGAGTATAATTTTTCCAGTCATCTCTCCTTGATCCATGAGAAAAACTGGAGAAAGGAAACAAACTTGAACGAGGGATTGTGGAGCACGTGGACTCTGTCTGTCTCTAGTCCCTTCTCAGTCTTAATTAATAAGAACGCCAGCCAGCCAAACCTGAAGGCCTGAAGGCCTGGCCTGTCGGGGTGGCATCCTAGGGTATAGCTCATTGCAACTCTGCCAGGCAGGCCAGGGCTCTGGCTTTGATGCCACCCCTTTCAGACACACTAGCACAGCCTTGACACACGAAAGTTGATGAACAAGTTGACACATTTGTCCTGTAATTGCAGGTGTTGGCAAGCCAAGTTTCAACACACTAATTTGCTTGTCAATTATGAAAGCTCTGATGGATACTAATGACAAGTTCAACCTCACATATGACCAGGAATGACTGACCACAACTTCTAAGCTAGAACTTTCCTAGACCGGAGTAAAAACATGCTAATCCAGTGTTTCTCAAGGTGTGGTTCCCTGCTCCAGAACCTGCTGGGGATCTCATTAAAATGCAGACGTTCCGGGCTTCCCTGGTGGCGCAGTGGTTGAGAGTCCGCCTGCCGATGCAGGGGATACGGGTTCGTGCCCCGGTCCGGGAGGGTCCCACATGCCGCGGTAGCGGCTGGGCCCGTGAGCCATGGCCGCTGAGCCTGCGCGTCCGGAGCCTGTGCTCCGCAACGGGAGAGGCCACAACAGTGAGAGGCCTGCGTACCGCAAAAACAACAACAACAAAATGCAGACGTTCCCCAGAGCTACTGAATCAGGATCTCTGGGTGTGAACCCAGGGATCAGCAACGGCACCACAGGAGTTTGCATGCTTATTAAAGTTTTGTCACCAGTAAAGCCCGTAAACAATTCCAAAGGAATAAAAATACAATTTAGGTAATAAAATAAAGTCTAACCTTTTTTTTTCCTTTGTGCTTCGTCCAGTTTCTCTTGCTCCTGGGGTGTCGCGTATAGAGGCCTTGCACCCAGCACTAGGAACCAGAGTCCCTAGTGCGAAAAGGCAGCACCAACAGTTCAGCTGGAGGAACCTTCTACAGAGACGCTGCACCCAGCACTGTGACCTGGAGCCTGAGCAGCGCAGCTGCGTTCGCCTGGGAAGAGCCCCGCCCCCTCCCTGGTAATATATATTCCTATAAATCAGCCCCGCCCACAGCCTGCAGGGAGAGCGCCTGCTCTACAGCTGGAGCTCGTACCTCTCCGTTCTTTGATCAAAGAATAAAGCTTTCCTTTCCTTCTGAACCCAAGAACTTGGTCTCATTCTATTGGTGTGAGTAACATCCAGTAGAAGAACCCTTTTTGGGGCCGGACTCTGGAGGGTTGGTACCAGTTTGAGGACTGGTTAAGCAAACTCATAATTATCATTCAAACTACGAAGGCTTCAAGGGCTATATGTAATAGATAATACTTCAAACCAGGACGTTTAAATATATTGAAATGCTGAATTCCAAAATATTTGGTTATGATTTTTTTTTTTAAATGAGTGCAGTGTGAGAAGCATAAACTGATGGGAAATCGGATTTGGGGAATTGTACCTACATGAATCAAGCACGTTGGTTGCGCTCAAATGGGCAGATCTGTCCACTATGAAATAAAACGACTTCAGTGGTTTCAGCTGGGTGTTACATCAGTCTCTGATAATAAGAATAGCACAGTAGATAGTCACTTGACAACTCAATTACTAGCTGTGATAATTGAATATGAACCTTCGCTTTGGGTTTTTAACATGTCTGTTTTGAACTTAGAATTGAATTCAAGTAAGAAAAACACTTTACGTTACACTGAGTAGTAGAACTTCCACTTCAGGCTTTATTAAAGAAAAAAATATACCATGTCTTCCCCTTCCATTTCCTTTACTCCAGACCAAGAATTTAGCTAATGTAGCTAGCATGGTAAATGGGGCTGGGGCCAAAGAGGCAGCCTTGTGGTTAGGACATTGGTTACACTGGGGAGAATTGACTAAGTAAGTAAATATATTGAGGCTAATGAGACCCAGGTGTTTCAGTGCTGAAGGGAGTTACAAATAGGTAAATGAAGCAAGGATAAACCCTGTGGTGTTGGATTGGAATTAGAGGGATCAATGTGAATTCACGGTTTTTTAACATAGAGAGATGATAGATAGATAGGTAGGTAGATAGATAGATAGATAATTGATAGATGATAAATAGATATAGGTGCGTGTGTGTATATATATGAATGTGTTCTTCTGCTAAGAAGAGCTAAAAGCAATGACACCCAATACCAATGAGTACTAAGATCGCAGTTTCTAAATTACATTCTCCCCTAAAGTAATGAGGACTCTTTAAAGAAATGACTAAGTCCAGGGCTGTGGCATAGGAATAGCAGATGAGCCTAGAACATTGTTGTGCCAGAAAGTAAGGAAGTGCTCAAAAAATGATGGGAACATGTCAAAAGGACATAGGAACAAGCTTGAGGGGGGTCTAATAAATAATAATTGTAACAGGTAAGAACACATTGAATAAAATAGAAGTCTGCAAGTCCATATTTATATAAATAAATGAATGAATATATAAATTAATGAGGGGAAATGAAAAGCTCTACCTTATAAGAAAATTTCAAATAATAAATATAAAGGAAACAATGAAATTAGAAAATCGCCATTGGCAAATGGCATGGTACTAACCGATTTAATCATGGATTATCAACAGATGCTAAAAGTAATAGGTGAAAATTTGATGAGAAGCATGATATTTACATAGCTCAAAGCACCTCTCCATAACATACTTATTCAATGCTTATTAATAAATAAGTACATAATAGTTACTAACTTTATAATAGACTAACCAGACAGATACCATCTTAACCCAGTGATTAAAATGAACATCAATAGCGATAGGACAAATAAATATCATGTTCCCCCTTATATTTACACACTGAGAACACATCACTTCTGTAGTATTCCCGCCAGAAATGTGTAATCTGAATCTAGTCATGAGGAAATGCCAGACAAAACCAAATTAAGGAACATTTTACAGAGTAAATTTTTAAAACTGTCCATGTTATAAAAGATAAGGAAGGACTGGGGAACTCTTCTAGACTGAGAGAGACTAAAATAAAGGACAACTAACTGTAACACGTGATCTTAGACCAGATCCCAGACTTACAAAGGATATTTGGGGGTCATTATTGGATAACTGTCAAATTTTTAGTGAAGTCTATGGATTAGATGACAGTATTGTTCAACATTAATTTCTTGCTGCTATATAAGAAAAAGTCTATTTTTAGGGAATTTAAACATTAAGGGACAATGGAATGTCATGTCTATAGCCTACAAATGGTTCAGAAAAAAATAATAAAAATATAGAGAGAGAAGGAATAATAAAGGAAAAGTGGTAAAATGTTCATGTAGGGGAGAAAAAAAATTGTCCTTTATTTGCTTATGTTCCTCCCTGAGGCCTGCAAATTAAACTGACAAAAGACAGCTTAACAGGAGAAAAAGGTTTATTCATGTACACAGGGGACCCAGCAGAAGAAGTAGCTGGCTTATTAAATGGTTTAAGTTAAAGGTTTATAACCCTAACTTAGGGAAAAAGGAGAGGGGAGAAAAGGTTTTTCTGGGCAAAATAAATAGGTTTCTTTAGGAAAGACAAATGGGTTTTTAGGAGACCAATCAAGAGATAAGAAAGTTAGTGATAATGTTTGTCTGTACAGGTATGAGTGCTCTTTCTGTCTCCTTCAGGGCCATAAAACTCCTCTGGAGAAGAAATTTGGGATAGATTTTATTCACATTCTTCCACCTGGGAGTAAATCCACTCCAAATAAGGAATTTATGGCAGCCTCATTTCCCAGACATTGCTGCTTTTAGCAAGATATGGGAAGCTCCAAGAATACTTCTGCATCTGTTGATTCTCAAATATCTTGAGCTTAAAATAATCTTTACACCAAATCTGGGGTTCTGAGTGAGTCCTTACATTAACAAGTGAGAAATCTTGATGAAAGATATATAGGCTTTCCTTGTACTCTATTTTGCAAATTTTCTATAAATTTGAAATTATTTCGAAACAAAAAGTTTCAAAGGTATGTACACCCCATCCTCACAAATTGGAAATTTAATTTTAAAAATATTGTCAGCTCATTGGTTTATTAAAGAAGTGAACTCTGAAGGATGGATTGAATGTAAAAGGAAAGATTTAATTTCCATAAATAAGTGAGTAGTAAGCATGTATCCTTGAGGAAGAGGGCCGTATAAGGAACATTAGTAACTTAATCCAGGTAGAACAGGGTATTTAGAGCATCCTCAGAGCTCTTCAGTAAGAAATGCAGCCTTATCTGTCAGACAACAGATCTCAGGCTGAGTGTAGGATAACCACTCAACAGAAGGCTCTGCTGACAGCTTTCTGGGCTATAACCTATTGCAAAGATGACCTTGTGTCCGCAGTTTGATTTTCTTGCCTAAATTCTTATCTTAAGAAAGTAACATAATGTTCAGATCTTCAAAGTTAAAATAAAAGATCTTTCAAAAATGAACTTATCAGGACTTCCGTGGTGGTGCGGTGGCTAAGAATCTGCCTGCCAATGCAGGGGACATGGGTTCAAGCCCTGATCCAGGAAGATCCCACGTGCCACGGAGCGGCTAAACCTGTGTGCCACAACTTCTGAGACTGAACTCTAGAGTCCGTGCACCACAACTACTGAGCCTGAGCACCACAACTACTGAAGCCCGCGTGCCTAGAGCCCGTGCTCTGCAACAAGAGAAGCTACTGAAGTGAGAAACCCACGCACCACAACGAAGAGTAGCCCCCTCTCGCCACAACTAGAGAAAGCACGCGCGCAGCAATGAAGACCCAATGCAGCCAAAAATAAATAAATAAATATTTTTTTAAAAAAGAACTTATCTACGAAACAGAAACAGACTCACAGACAGAGAGAACAGACTTGTGGTTGCCAAGGGAGAGGGGTGGGTGGGGGAGGGGTGGACTGGGAGTTTGGGATTAACAGATGCAAATAGTATATATAGGATGGATAAACAACGAGGTCCTACCATGTAGCACAGGGAACTATACTCAATACTCTGTGATAAATCATAATGGAAAAGAATATGAAAAAGAATGTATATACATGTATAACTAAATCACTGCTGTACAGCAGGAATTAGCACAACATTGTAAATCAACTATACTTCAGTAAAATAAACTTAAAATAATAATCACAATAAAAAATAAAAGGTCCTTGTTTTGCAAAATGAAAGTTCTGATATTTTCCAAATAATAATAATATAAGCAACTCACATGTATTAAGGACTTACTTGGGGTCAGAACCTCTCCTCAGTGTGTTATGTGCATTGTTTTATTTACTCATCTCCATTTCCCTATGAGGTATGAATCACTATTGTTCTCTTTATTTTACAAATAAGGAAACAAGATGCTCTGAGCGATTCAAGTCTCCAGGATCACCAAGATCTTACGTGGCTGTATCAGAGTTTGAACCTAGGCTTTCTAATATCAAAGTCCAGGTAATTAACTGCTATATAGGATGCTATGCTATTCCTCATCATTCTGTGGCTCCCTCCAGACTCCAATTTATAGTAATAACTTAGGGTCCAATCATGTAACAGATATACCATTTCAGCCAAAAAAAAAGATCCTGAGGGACATAAGGAACAGATTTGTGGTTGCCAAGGGGTTGGGGGGGGGAAGGGATGGACTGAGAGTTTGGGGTTAGTAGATGCAAACTATTACATATGGAATGGATGGACAACAAGGTCCTACTGTATAGCACAGGGAACTACCCTGAGGTGCCCAAAAGGAAACCAATTTAAGGTAACCATCTCAATATAAACCCAAGGAAAAAGGGAACTGCTCTGCAAATAAGAGCTACCCTAGGTCATAGTTGACTCACATCATACAGTTTAATGCCTTTGGTGCCTCACTGCTGTGGCAAACCGATAAGCGTTCAGCTCTCTTTTGTTGTTTTGGCTAAAGGTCAGGAGGGAGAGGTTGTTTGGAAATGATACTGAAAAATACCCATCTCCAGCTTTAATTAATTTTTCTTTATTTATTTAATTAATTTCTCTTTTCAAGGGACTCGACTCAGTCCCTCGACTCTCTCTCACACACAACTGTTAAGTATGTCAAATAGCTGCTCCTACACAGTAGCTACTAAAATAAAATGGGAGCATCGAAGAGCCAGGACCAAACTAGAAGAAAATCATCATCCCCAACTCTTAATTCAGTCCTAGGAATGCTCGAACTCTTTTCTGCTTCAGTACACAAGGGATGATAGTCAAATGTGTGACACACCCCCTTGCACATTTCCTGCAGGATTAACTGAAACCCTACTCAATTCTCTTTCATTCAACTCCGTAATGAACTATTTAGGAAGAGAATCTAAAAAAAGAATGGATATATGTATGTGTATAAGTATAACAGATTCACTTTGCTGTACGCCTGAAACAACCACAACATTGTAAATCAAGTATAATCCAAAAAAAGTTTTTTAGAAAAAGAAATCAGAATCAAGTGAGCTCAAGTGACATTATTATACAGAAGCCATCGATTCTAATTTATGAAAAAGAATACCTTTTGTAAACTTTTAAATGCCAACTATTATTGGTAATAAGTCACAAATAGCTATGGATATGATACGTATTATTATTGATATGATACATATTATTATACATATTCTAGGTTAAATTCGATTGTTGCTTCTTTCAGGACTGTTGCATTTTCCCCCTCTTTTGCAAATTATTTTATTTTATCTAGATCCCTACCATAGCAGATCAGAAAGAAGGATGGCAGAGAAGTCTGTTAGAAATTGCTCTAGCCCAAGAATTTGTACTGATCAAGTCTGGACTTCTCCATCATCAGCTGGGAGATAGGGTGGTAAGGACTGTGATGTGGAGAGCAGGGCTTGAAATCTCTCTCTCTCTCTCACTCACACACACGCGCGCGCACACACACACACACACACGCGCGCACACACACACCTTTACTGAGGTAAAACTGACAAATAAAATTGTGTATAATTAAGTTGTACAACTTGACGTTTTGATATACATATACATTGTGAAATGAACAGTGTAAGCAAGATATTAAGCATCTCCATCGCCTCATATAGTTACTATTTTCTTTTCGTTCTTTGTGTGTGTGTGTGTGTGTGTGTGTGTGTGTGTGTGTGGTGAGCACTTAAGATCTACCCTCTTAGCAAACTTCAAGTCTACAATACAGTATTGTTAACTACAGTCACTTTGCTGTATGTTATTTCTCCAGAACTCATTCATCTTGCACAGCTGAAACTTTGTACCCCTTGACCAATATCTTCTCATTCCCCACCTCCACCCCCAGCCTCTGGCAACCACCATTCTTCTCTCTGCTTTTATGAGTTTGACTATTTTAGTTTCCACACATAAGTGAGATCATGCAGTATTTGTCTCGCTATGTCATTCCCACGTACAGGACCCCTCTGGTTGTAGAATGTTATCATCCAGGCCCTGGTGGCCTGACTTTGGTAGGCACATTTGACTCAAAGTTGACAGGATAGGGTCAAGGTCCAAAAGGATCAGAGAATGGGTTCCTCAGACCAGATGGCAGCCACTACTTGTGTATTCTTATAACAGCATTTGGGTTCTGCAGGACTTCCCTGGTGGTCCAGTGCGTACGACTCCGCGCTCCCAATGCAGGGGGCTGGGGTTCAATCCTTGGTCGGGGAACTAGGTGCCGCATGCATGCCACAACGAAGATCCCGCGTGCTGCAACTAAGACCCAGTGCAGCCAAAATAAATAAATAAGTATTTTTAAAAAATATTTCGTTTCTACCCTTGTATTCCCAGAACCCAGAGAGCTGGACAGGTTGATGGCACAAGTGCCACCTCCAAGGTCTACCTTTGGTGCCCCTGTGTGAAATAGGCTCTGAAAACTTTAGCATTAAATAATAGCAGTAGTAGCAGTAAATTTAAGTACATCATGTCACAGCATGGGCTATTTAATAATCACAAATATATGAAGTAACTTTTATTATTCCTATTTTCCAGATGAGAAAATTGAGGGGAATTCCCTCAATTCCCAGGGGGAATTTAGGCACTGAGGTGGCCCATCAGAACTGGGGCAAAGTAGCTGGACCTTTACATGCCGACAAGAACTAGGCTTTGAATACAGACTGTTCGGGAAAGGAGTGTAACACTGGGCAAAGCAGCTCTTTTTGGTTGAGGTACTTCCTGAAGGGGACTGACAGCTGAGGACAGTCTGCCAGCAGCACTCCCAGCCCTGGGAGAGAGTGAGGTCTTCATTCCTGAAGGGGGACAGGATTATTTCAGAGGGATTTTTGTTTTTGCTACCTCCCCCCAACACACACACATAAAATCCACGACACTCACCAATGCCTTTTAGATTTTTTTTTAAGAGAAGGAACAGAGAGATGCTACAAAAGACTGATTATGAACTGAAAAGAGAGAATTAGACTGCTGAAAAGATCCAGCCACATTTGCATTACTTGTATTGCCCAGTTTTTTTGTTTGTTTTTGGCCATGCCCCACGGCTTGCAGGATCTCACTTCCCAGACCAGGAACTAAACCTGGGCCACAGCAGTGAAAGCCGGGGATCCTAACCATAGGCCACCAGGGAACTCCTTTATGGCCCAGTTTTAAACTGCTTACAAAGAGGACTTCTCCCTTGCTGCCTAATTAATCCTTCAAAATTTGCCTTCCATAACTCTGACTCACCATACATCTGAATGCTTATTTGTTTCCAAGCTTCCCATTCAAATTTGGGGACTGCTGTCTGCTCCAAGAATACAGATAACTCCAGAGCCAGCAGGCTTTCAATTAGCACTTTGTTTTCCCTTCCCTAGACTTCTGCTGTCTTAGACCTCACAGGCTATTTGATGCTAAAGGAGTGGAGGTTTTCTTCCACAGTGTCAGGTGCAGTGTCTGGCACATAGTAGGTGCTCAATAAAGATTGATCAGATGACTAAATGGTATGTTCTAGTTGGAAACTTAAAACATTTCTTCTAATGCTAGCAGCATCTCACCACTCCCTCCGTGTTTGTGCCACATGGTCTCCCACTGGCTACACAAGGCATAGATCCATTTTCCAGGAGCTATGCTCTCAGACTTGGGACCAAAAGGATTAAGATTACCCCCCAGGCAGCCCTCTACCCAGGTATCCAAATACATAAACTAGTAGTTATTTTAGTTAAACCCCTGAGATTTGAAACAAACAAAGTGAGGCTCACACATAGTAAAGTAACCATTCAAAAGAAAATTCAGTAATTTGCAATTAAGTCCAAAAAATGGTTGACTCACACATACACACAAGTTAACCACTTTTCCTTGGTAAAGGCAAACTAAATTTAGTCCAAAAAGTTACCTGTTTTTCAAAGTAGATGTAATGGTTTTTGCTGACATTGCACTTGGAAAAAATTATATCCTTATAATATTTTTAAAAAATTTTGTAAAAACAAAATCATTCTGGATTAAGACTCAGAAGCTTCTATTTCAATCCACAAAATCTCTGCTGATATTCTTTCCCCTTCTTTTGTCTGTTTAAATAAGCAGACTCTTGGCCTTAGCTGGATCCCCTTTGCCTCTGTCTGTTTTTCTATGTATAAAAATGACCCTGTTTCCTGGCCTTGATTCTCCTTGCTGTCAGTAGGCTGCTTTTACTGAAAAGGTGTGTTCATGTTCTTGGCTTTACCAGTAAATTGATTTTATAGCTGAATTGGCAAGGCTCTGTGGGTGGGGAAGCCAGAAGTGGCATATCAGGTGGTCAAGGAATGTGAAAATTTAGGTTACAGATTAGAAAAACTTCAAAATGTACACTGCAAATTTTAAAAGCACTGCTGGTTGTAAAGCACTAAAGTTATTCCTCATAACTGAGTGTATGTATAAATAACATTAAAACAAAATAAGTGTCCAACCACATTAGGTTAATAAAAAATGGTTTCATTTGGATAAAATATATAAATTAGACATCTCAATTTCCATAAAATTTTCTTGTTCAGATTCCTGGGTCTAATTTACAATTCAGGATTGATTGTATTTGGATTTATGTGTCTGAGCAATTAAACGTTTGACATGATAAAAAGAAAAATCTCCTTTATATTCACGACAAATACAGTAGGCCTTTGCTTCTTTTTGAAAAATGCAGGAAAATAATACAGAAAGAAAAATATTTAGGAACTCACTGATTCTCCAGGGTTTTTGCCTTGTTAACATCTCTGGCACCATAAAAAGTAATATACCGACCATCTCTGTATATCATAAAGAGCTTCAGGTCGGTCCGTGAGCCCCAAGAGAGCCATTTACCTGGCTTTGTCTTTTTAGTGCCTTGCAGGATGCCTGGCCCAGAGCAGGTTCTCAGTAATTGTTTAATGGCTAACTGAATAGAGCTATTGCCTCATGGCAAAAAATAACCACTTATGATGTAAAGGTTAAGAACATTAGCAGAGGATGTATACTTTCACGACAATGTAGGGAAGGAGGGAGAAAGGAAGGGAGGGAAACTCATAGAGATGGTGCGCCAGTTAACACCTTTGATAACTCTGATGATTTTAAGCCTGAAAACTTTCTGTTGTGCACCTTAAAAAGCATTCCGCATCAATTAATGCATTTATGTAATAAGCACTTATGTTATGCTTAATATGCTCTAGGTACTATTCTAGGTAGTGAATAAACACAGCCATGAACAGATTCCCTACTGTTACGGAATTACACCCCAGTGGAACCCACATCACTATCTTAAAAGGCAAGTAGTTTTAACCCCATTTTTATGAGTAGAGATAGTATGATTGACCTTCCTGACCTGTCCAGTGTTTGAAGAGGCACGGATTTTGCATATTAGCATCCTACTCTATTTGAAGGCAAATACAGACCAACCTACTTATTTAACATTGTATCACCAGCAGCTGATATTGTAATTAAAACAAGTTTTTACCACCAGGAAAGGGGTCCATGTACATGTATAAATGTATATACATTTGTACATATACACACACATTATATACACACACATACACGCACATATATATACATATATACACAAAAATAATTTCCTAATGTTTGCGTTTTTGTAGGCTTAGCACTATATAGAGAATACTAATATGACCTGATTTTTTAGTGTTTTTAAGTATTTCTACATATTTTAATTAGACTTCAAACTTGATTAATAATCAGTATAGGGTTTTTTTTCTATGAACTCCTTTCCATTAGAAAAGAAATTTGACTGAGTAAAAGTTTACTGGAAATATGGCAAGAGTTACATGCTGGAGCATAATATTTAGAAAATTTTAAACATAAATGAATTATATAAATAAGCGGATTCAGTTCAACTTTCATAGGGCAATATATTTTAAAAGTTCATTTTTAAAGAAGAAATCAATTTCAGTCCCCTTAAATATATTATATACCTAATTATTAGAAACCAATTAGATGTTAAAACTACTTAATCCTAAATCCTTTCATGGATTTTACAAATTAGACCTATTAAACATTTTAAGAGAGCGTTTAAATTTTATGCTGAATCAAACAGCTGAATTTAAATAATTTAGTAGGAGTCATTAAAGTTTTAATTTTACACAACAGAATTAAATATATTGGACTCTATCCTCTTTGGGTTTCATCAAGCACGGAGTGCGATGGGAAGAAAACCAGATCTAGGAGACTCAGGCCTGGGTTGAGGTCTTATCACTGCTTTGTGACCTTAGAGGCGTCATTTAAGCACTTTGAGTATTAATCTTTCCATCTCAAAAGATCTTTCTAAAGATTGAGTAAAAGTAGGTGAAACTGCTTTGAAAACTGTAAAAAGGCAAGCTCACTGCATGCTATTTATTATCATTACTCTACTGCCTTCCTGGCAATGAAGAAAGAACATTAATCATACGTCTCTCCACCCCAAGCTGAGGGGATCACATCCCAATAATGCCAAGCATCCCACAATCAAGCCAGAATACAGTGATCCTCTACTCAGTAGGCTGGGCAAAGATGTCCAGGTGTTCTTCTGTATCTGTAGTCAGGTGCAAAATTGGACTCCCTAGTATGAGAACCACAATTCTGTAGCTCATATTCTATATCAAACCATCTCCTGATTTTATGCATTAATGGCAACCCTAGTCACGCCATGTGGTTTAAGGTTTCTTTATAAATTCGGATAACGGCTGTGGTAAATTTATCCTGAATTATTTCTCTATTAATTCCTTTTTGAATGCAACATTGGGGTGTTAGAACAGAGGGTCGTCCTTACCCTTCCCTATCTTGTCTTCTTTCAAAAGGAAAAACGAAACTGTCTTCACTTGCTTAACAATCTCTATTAAAACTTTGTGCCTATATTAGCACCTATTTTTTCTTTCTTCCTATGCTTTGCTGATTACATTTCAAAAACCCAACCCTTTCTAAAAGTCATTCCTTTGTTGCTGTTGGCAAGTGCACCATATTTATCTACTCCATTTTTCCCCCAATAAACATTTGTGTCTTATTATGCTCATAGAAAAACACTAGGTATTTGGGATATGCAAGACACAGACCCCTACTTTCAAACTTACCTCTACGTTCCACTAATTTTCTTTCCTATAATCATTTGTCTGTACCTCCAAACTTGTCTACTAAGGTGTCTAATGTCCTTGTAACAGAAATCTTTCCTCTTTGAAAGAGTAACCTCCTCTGTATTCTATATATTTACTTCTTATGCATCTCCATACTGCTACTAAAAACAACTTCCTAGAAATTGGAATTTTAATACTGGTTATATGATTAAGGATTTGTGTGTGTGTCTGTGTGTATTTGTACACACAGTTTTTCTCTTCACTTGCTACAGTCTGGGCTATTCTCATAAGATCTAATATTTAGATGACTTTTACCATTTAAATGGTGCTATAAAATCCAGTACCGAAATACAAAATTACTATATACTACTATGGTATATATATTAATAATAGCTATCGTTTATTATTTACTATATACTAGGCTACTAGGTACTGTTAAGGTGAATTTACATACATTATTTCATTTATTCTTCACACTAAGCTTATCAAGTATTTATCACTAAAGGTTTACAGAGGTTAAGACACTTGCTCAGTATCATCTGATGGAAATAAACACCTTGAATGCTCATTATCAGTTCCAAATATGAAGAAAATAATTATTCTCACAATAACTCAAACACAATGCTCACATCCATATTGGTGTACTTCAGTTCATATTATCATAAGCTATCAAGTAGACTTGGCCAAAGACAAGGTTGAAATCAATTTACATTTACCTAGTTAAGTCAATACTTGGTGGACGTACAAATTTTATTTTATTAGCATTCACAATAAAATGAAATATAATGCTAGCTGACTGTTGAGTCACTGTTTACAGCCATGATTGTAGGGAGGGAGGTAGCAAAGTTTAAGGCAGCAGGTTTAGCTTTAAGGCAGCAACTTCAGCTCCCTTAAAATAATCAATAAACATGTACAATCACAGGATATATGGCCCTACAGATGTTAGTGATCAATCACCTATGTTAGGGCATTGAACCCTGAGCAGTTCACAAACATACATAAAATTTAGCAATTACTTTATATCTTGTATCAGCTTCATACAATTGTGGATTTTAAAGCAGCACAGTTCCTTAAAATTGCCAATATTGTTTCCTACAGAACTAGTGCATTCCTAAAAACACACGTCTTTTTACAAATTTTTACTACTGGTTTTAACTAAAAAATTGAAGATATTTTCCTTTGGAAAATATTTAAATCTTAGGAAATAAAGCTTCTTAAGAACCCCTATCTAAGGGGCAAAAAATTTTTTTCAGTTCGTGCAACCTGCTGACTTTTTTTAAAAGGGTGAATTTCTTTGGCATGAAAGGAAAACACAGGAGACATACAAATCTTTGCAGTTATAAATGAACAAATGAGGGTACACGCATCCTGGAACACAGATCTCGCTAAATAAGAATATGTTTACTGAAAAATACAAAAAAAAAAACCAAAAAAAAAAAAAAACCAAAAAAGAAAACCTCAGTCAAGGGGGCCAGAAAAGGCTGTTTTTAAGAAATTTCAAATAGATTCACTGTGTAACAAATTCAGTCACAAATGTCTTTATACAATTTCTTTAAAAGCCATGTCCTTTCTCTAGCATATGGTAAATTATTTTATTTACAAAAACATACATACAGATTCTCAGGAAATTGAGGTATTAAAAAATTGAGATATATTCATACAGCAAAGAGGTAGTCATAAAAATCCATCATCAACTAAAAATGAGCTTATTTCTTAGCATTATAAAAACCTTACATTTTTAACCCCTGCATTGTTTACATTTTTCTAAGTAGTAGAAGGTAGATTTCGGCACTTTGGTGATCTTTATTATTCCTAGGTCTTTTTCACATGAAGATTAAACACTGATTCGTATCAATAGAACGTGCGCCTTGAGCTCTTTCCCCAGCAGTGTTAACAGGCTATACCAAGTCTGGCACTCCCTTTTGCCAGGTGTTTCCCATCTCCACGCCTGCTCTTTTGATGAATTACACTTATGAGATGTCCAGCTAGAATCAAGATTGACACATCGTGGCCAGAGAACACAGGAAAATAAATCTGGTTCTCAGAAACAAAAACACTTGCCCTTGTATCGACATACATAATCTTCTAGAATTTAGGAACAAAAAAAAGTGTAAACATGATACACCTCCATGTTTCAGTTTGACCACTCATAAAACAAGAAATGACCAATCTCATTTACAGGTAAAATTATTTCAAATTCATCTAAAATGAGAAGTTATTAGGCTTAATGATGTAAAATATTTTAATGCTAAAAAGACAGGAGTCTCATCAGAAACCAATTTTTGGCACTTGAATCTCGGAACCTCTGCAACCCAGAGAACTACCAAATAACAAAAACTGAAGGGGCTGCTTTTCTCAGAATGGCTAATTCACGGCAAAAGCAGGGAGAGGGGTGGTGACAAATACTGTTTTAATGAAATAGGTTTTCGTCATAAATACTGTAGGTATACTCTTGTATAGAGTATATTGCTCAGAGGTAATTTTTAAACATGATCCTATTTCATTCTTCAATGAATTAGATAGTAGTCTTTAAAAAATCCTTTTCAAAAGCTGTTCTCCTCAGTTATTGCTGTCTAAATATTATCTAAAGCTATGCTATCCAGTGCAGGAGCCACTAAACCACATGTGGCTGTGTAAATTTCAATTAATTAAAAATTCAGTTCTTCAATCATACTAGCCTTTCTTCAGGGGTTCAGTAGCTACGTGACTAGTGACTATCATATTGGAGAGCACAAATTAACATCTCTATCAAAAAGAAGTGCTACGGGACGGCTCTGAATCTGAAGAAAGTGCATTGTGCTATCTGCTCATGAAATTTTTCAAACTCATTTTTAAAAAGTTGCTTAAAAGTATCACTACATCTCTAGGCTACAGGTTATTATTGATCTCTGTTCATAGGTGTGAAAGAACTTTCTGGTCTTTATTAAGACAATTTATGAAGTATTTAGAATTCCATATAGGGCCCAAGTAAAACATGAACTCAGATATTTTCACTACTTGACTATAAAAGAACAAAGTGAAGATTTGACAGGCATGATGAGAGTAATTTAGCAGTCCCAATTAAAACAGATCTCTTCTTCCACTAATATCCATAAATCCTGAAATATGAAAGAATACATAACTGCCATTTAATCTTCTCACAAGAATGGGACAAAAAGCCCTTTAGATATTGCTCTATTTTCCTTTGGTCTTAGCAAGGGGGAAACAAAACAAAACAAAACATTACTTAAGTATAAACAAAAAAGAGTGAATTAAAATAATAACTGTCTTACATATAAATTGCTATGGGACAAGGACAGAAAAACAAGTTTTGGTTTAATGCATGAGAAAATGCTCTCACTTGTATTGATAGCTGATATATGAGCTGACTAATAACTCTGAATACTTTTAGTAAAATCAAGTTCACGTTGTTATTTTCAAATTTGTCAGAACACAAGGTGAGAGAGATAACAATTGTGTATCCTTCTTCCAAATAACTCTTAGATGCAAGGCAGGAAGTGGGGAACAAAATAGATTGCCTATTTTTTTCTTTTTTCTTCTTAGCAGGTGAAAGTAAAACAACTCGAACATAAAATGCACACAGCTGTATCTAAAAGAAAAATGCAAACACAACTTAACCATACTTTATTTGACTGCATCTTATTTAGACAGCTTGCACATTTCAAATCCCATTAAAACTCTCTCTCCAAAAGGATATGGGACAATAGAAGAAAATTATGCAGCAATATCCAGTCATCAAACAGCAGTCCAATATTTTGAGATACACATGATATTTTATAGATACTCAACTCATATCTGACGTCAATATAATTTATGGTTATATTTTTACAAACCTGAAAGCCCTATAACAATATAGCACTCATTTTAGTGATGTCATGGTGCACTGAAAAGTAACTCTGATGCACTACCAATTTGCTTTTATCTATGCTCCCGGAAAGTGATGAACTTTATGATTTTTAGACACCATAATAAATATACACATCCAGTCTTATACATGTCAGCCAATACCGTAACACAGGGCAAGGTAAAGTTAAAACATGTGACAAACAAACTTCTTTACATAGATTTGTCAAGCAAATGGGGAGGGTACTTTAGGGAAGAGGCAGAAAATATTAAAACCAATTTTTTAATAGTAATTTTTTTTTTTGCTGGCTTCAGCTTCAAAACTACTGTCTGGTTTATGATCTGTGGAATTCTCTAGTTTCATCCTAATGTAAGGGAAATTATAGTCAGCCCACACATTAAAATGGTAGTATACCCGTTAGCTTCTTCAATACTAACATATATAGCTTCATGGTAGCATGTATAAAAATGTTCAGCAGTAGCAGCTGCCAAACCAGTGTCAGTGGATAGTACAGTCAGTCTTAAAGAGGCAGCACCCCGTTAAAAGAAAGTTGCACCAATTTTGCTCAGTTTTAGCCAAGTGAACTCGCTCTATCAATTTTAAGTGGAGCTGTTTTAAGATTATATAAGAAAAATGAAAGCCCAATATCAAAATTTAAGTTAATGTTTGATGCTACTTCACCTGAAATGGAGACTTAATTTTGGTGCTGGGTTACCATGCTAGAGGATAAAATTTTAGTCCACTTAAGTAAACAATTTCTGCATACCCAATTAAAGACATAAGGTAGACACAGATATTCAACAAACACCAGCTAAACAATATGACAACCATTTGACTTTTCAGTCACACAGTTAAGTTTGTGTTTAAAACACCCAGTCAATTCAGCAAAATTTGGTCAATTCTGGGTGAGAAGGTCAATAGTGATGGTTTCATTGACAGTCTGCCAAAAAATTAATGGCTGAGCTAAAAATCTAGCATGTATTTACTTTAGAACTGTCCTCATTAGTGAGTCAAGCAAATGTACGTTCATCAACAATCATTACCTATGAACCAGCAAGTCAAATATAGTGGTGAGATAAAATTTGATAATGAAAGTACTGAACTATTTTATTAGTTCAATTCCCTCCATATTAAAAATAATAGAAGCATCATTATGATTGGTATTCCTCTAAGTGCTAGAGTCCAAATGAAGTCTGACCAAAAACGTACTCAAAATGGTCACCTGGAAAGCTGAGTATTGTGTGGTCTTCATATTTTTAATGTAACCAGTATTCTGCCCATTAAACTTTCAAGGCAATATAAAATGGAAAGAAAACGTTTTCTTTAAAAATAAGGAACTATAAATGATCCCATCAACAGGAAGATTTTATTTTCACCAAATTTATGTATCTTTATTTAAAAAATACTTGTCACCATGTTCACTTTCAAGACACTACACTGAGCAAGGAGCAGCTTTCCCTTAAAAAAAAACAAAAAAACAAAAAACAAAAAAACATAACAAAAAGGCAACAAACTTTCCTGAAAGGGGGCTTTTACCAACTGTTAATGGAGGTAGGGTTTTTAAAAATACAGTAATTATAGCCATAAAATAAAATTCAAACCAAATCCTAGAGCAGAAGTAAAGCATATCCAAATTAATGAAAAAACAATACATTCCTACAAAACATTTTTCACAGAGAATGAATCTTTTCTTTAATGGGCACCTCGGTTTTCCAGTCAAATAAATTATCCATCACAGGTCTCCTGACTCCACCGAAAGCAATCAACTTTAAGAGTAATTACATTACACAGACTGGCCAAAACACAGTAACTAATGAACGTGGTGACGGCTATTAAGAAAACCTATAGAACTCATTCCAAGAATTTTCCATTTCTCCCTTTTGTTTTTCTGGGAACTAATAAAGTGAAGCTCCCCCAAGAATTTGCACAAGTGAAAAGAAAAGAAAATCAGTTTAAAACAGATACAGTGCACCTTGGAATTTATTTTCAAGACCAAGAACCAAAAGCGAAGCATTTTAAGAAATGGAAGCAATGTGAATCCAAACCAAGTGGGAAAAAAGTTCCAACTACTTTGTAAAAGCTGTTCCTCACAGCTTAGTTAACAATTTTGATTAAATAAAATCATACCAATTTACATTAATTTTTCTACTCTTTTCCAAAAATTCCCTCACTCTCAAAAAAAAGTGCATCTAAAACCCAGCAATTCCCGGCTTCATCAACTTTTCTCATCCCTTTTGAGTCATTTCTCAAAGATTTTCCAAGTAGATTCAACTTCTTACTGTAAGAAAAGAAGGGACTTCTACAGTAAACCACTCTGTCACTCACCTGGAAAAAGTATCCAAATTATAAAAATCTGAAATAATTTATTACCAAATTTAGAATTTAAATAAAAACAAAAGTTTGCTTGCAAAGGCCTTAAAGGAAAGGAAAAGGTAGCATGCATTCAAAAACTATAGAGATGAAGACAAATATACTTATCTACACAGGCACTGGCAGACGCAATTTAATTGTTATCTTTACTCATTGTTAAGACACACCCAACCCTACATAACATTTTTTTTCATTCACTAATCACTGAGGTACCAATATTCAAGAATGGAAATTTAATATTGAAAAAATAAAACCTAAAATTGAAGCTTTTCCCCCACCCCCTCAGAAAACTATGGCAGGTTTCATGGGAAATGTTAGTATACTCAGAGAATTTTACAATCTACATTGGCTTTTTTAAGGAACAAAAATCATGTTCCACTTCCTGGTTCTGTGATAAAATTATCACTGTGTAAATAACAATGTCAGCAGATTTTGCAAATGAACAAACAAATCTTGGCTATCAACTGGCACATCTTGTTGGTACCAAAAGAACTCTTTAAGTTTAAAACAATCTCTTTTAATTCAGAACAAATGCGCCATGCCAAAGTGCAACAAATATTGTGCGACACTCAAATGAGACACTGACAGATAAGAGCTGCATGGAAATCACTAAATCCACCTGCAAAGCAATTCTGTACAAATTGCATTGCATGCAAAGGTCGATTCTGCATCGTTGGAAAGTTGTTCCTTGATGTCAGTTTCTCAACGCAGCCACAATTTAAGTCGCAGTGCATCAACTCCATTTAAATAGTATCTGAACAGCCTCTTATCTCGAACAAAACCAAGATTTTCATAAAGTTTCAAAGCAGACTTATTCGTTATTTCTGTTTCCAAAACAACCTTCAAAAAAAGAGAGAGAAAACTAAGTTATAATTTTATAATATTTGAAACTAATTTATAATTTCATAATTTGACAAATAACTTAAAAACAATAAGATCAAATATTTAAGAAAAAGAAACTACATTTAATTGTCTTAAAGTTGATGGTGAAAACAGTAAACATTAATGACATACAGGAAGAACCCAGAAAAACAGTCATCAGAATTATAAAAGTCATTCTCTCTCAGGGCAAGGGTGGGGTGGGAACACTGGGGACATTTTCTTTTCTACTGATTTTTGTGAAATGTTTGGATTTTCTGGCAATGAGAATATATGTTTTATACTAAAACAAAGATGAATTCGTTCCCTGTATAGTGTGACAAAAAAATGAAGAAAAAAATCAACAATCAAAGATTTAAGAAAATAAACCAGTACTTGAAACTATTCAGATTGACCTCCAACTCCTATATTTTCATTAATATGTCATCTTTTATCCTGGCGACAACTACCATATTTGTCTACAGTCAAGACCAGAGTCTGAAAACTATCGTCCTTAGACCAAATATGCCTACTGCCTGTTTTTGTAAATAAAGTTTTATTGAGACACAGCCATGTCCATTGGTCTGCATGATGTTTATTGCTGCTTTCTCAATACAAAAGCAGACCTGAGCAGTCGCACCAGAGACCTGTGGGCTGCAAAGCCTAAAATATTTACTATCAGGCTCTTTGTAGAGAAAGTTTGCCAAACCTAGATCAAAGGTACCAAAACTTTAGTGTACCTGGAGGGCTTATTAAAATAGATTGCTGCACCTCCCCTCCAGAGTTTCTGAGTAGGTTTGGGGTGGTGCCCAAGAATCTGCGTTTTTTAAAAATTGCCAGGTGATGTGGATTGCTGCTGGTAAGGGGACGACATTCTGAGAACTACATTCTGAGAATGTCTAGACACGATGGATATCAACATTTAACAGAGGTATTAACTTCTATCTGGATCTATTAAAATACTACTGAACCAGCGGCCCTGACAATGAAGAACTGATACTTTTGACTATTATGTGATGTTCTTCTACTTTACTTCTACCTTCCCCTACCAAAATATCCTCTATCCCATCTCCCAACTTTTACATACATAGCTCTATTTGCCTTTCTATTGATTCTCTACCTACCTCACTGAGAATCAACACAGTGAGTCACAGTTACTGTCGGGATGTTATAACCCCGAGGTGTTTGGAGTGGGAAAAAAGGGCAAAGTATAATTAAACAAAGGCCCAAGTAAAGCCTACGAGTCTCTTCCTGTTCTATCGCAAGCTATAAAAAAAAAATCTGACAAGAATTCAAGCAACAGATATAAATAATAGAGAAAAGACTGTACTTCAACTCATTGGATCCAAAAAACTCATGATCAACTCCTCTACAATTCCGCACATCAGTAACAAGATCTCCATCCCATCAATGCCTCAAACCTAAAACCTAAGAGTCATCTCTGTACTTCCTTCCTCTACACCCCGCTACATACATCCAAGCATTGAGTATTTCAATTTTCTCTCTTAAATCTCTCTTAAACTGATCCTCTCCTTTCTATCCCCATTGACAACATTCTAGTCTAAGCTGCCATCAACTTTTATTATAAATACAAGAACCTCCTAACCCAAAAGTCTCCCACTCTAGGTACAGTGATGCTCGTTAATTCCCTGCTTACAACCATTTATTGACTCTCTTTTGTCCTCAAGAAAACGTCCACAATCTAACAGTAATCTAAAGAGACCTAAAAGGTCCATCAAGATATGGCCTCTACCTACCTTGCTAATTGTGCTTTAGGTCTCCCCCAGTTACTCGCCACGATCAACACTAAACTTTCAGTTTCTGGAACCCACCATTATCTTTCCTACCTTAGACCTTTCACATAAGCTGTTTTCTCTGTCTGGAAGAACACTCTTCCCATCCTCCTCTTCTTGCTTTTGGCCTTAGCATGTCACTTCCAGACTGGGTAGAGTATCTCTTTCCCTTCATACTACCCCACAGCACTCGGCACTGCTCCTTGTTCAACTGTACTTTCATTCAATGTTTGATGAGCATGACATCTTTCCCAGCTGGTGAGCCCAACAAGGACAGGGATCATGGGTACCTTGTTCACAGCCATTTCCTCTGCACCTAACACACTGCTTGACACACAGAAGGCTCTTAAACATTTGTTAATTATATATGCCCTTAGTACCTTTCATTATATTACATACATTACATAAATAGGAAACAAACGAAAGTACTGCCAAGCTTTTAAATGACCAGAGTACTTAAACAGAAAGTATCATCTTACGGCAATTACCTATGCAAACAACTCATGAGAGCAAATCACACACTAATCCAAACTTTAAAAAGATCTAAAACCAAGTAATTAATAGTTCAAGATCAAGGGAAAATGTTCCTATAAAAGTTATACAGCAAGCAAACTGGTTCAAGATGAAAATAAAAAGTCAACAATTTCTCTCTGCTCTTAAAAAAATGGAATTTAATGTTCAGTGTATGCCATCCTCCAGTTTGGAACACCCCAGTCTGGTCAATGCAATTTACCAGTTTGGAACTATTCTCTTGAGTAATTCCTAGAATTCTGTTTTATGCCAGCACCTAATTACAGCTAAAATGTTAAATCAAAACAATATGAGAAGCAATAAAGCTGCAACAACTCAAAACTTAGAACTGATTTCACAGAAATAAAAAGGAGAGCGACAGTGTAAAAAAAATAATACTTTTTGAAGGCTTACTAAGTGCTACGTAAAGCATTTCACATGCATTATCTCATATTACATGCATATGTCATAATGTTATTTTCACAAGAACCCTATGAAACAGATATATCTCTAACTTACAAGTGAATGAAACTCAAGGCCACCAGTAGAACAAGAATAAACCAGACTCCAAATGTGAACTAGAGCTTAATAGTATCCACTCTTCTGTACCTGTGATTGCACCCCAAAGTAAAACAAAGCAGTGAATGGGAGATCTAACATAATGAAGGGGATCCAAGTCCATATTCATTAATATCCAGCAATCTAAAATATTCAAACACAGCTGAGGCTAACTATAGCTACATAAATATACACCTGACGTGTAAGTTACGAGTTGAATTCAGGTTTGTTGGCAGCCTAACGGATTAATAAAATAAGGCCCAATTTACAGAAAAACATTACACAAAGTGCTAACACCTTGGTTAAAATGAAAAGATTCTCTCAGCACACTCACATTCTCTAATCAAAGAGATCATGTATTATTTGACACAACAGAAAACGCCACAAAAGAAGTAACTACTTTTTAACACTTAATTACGAAATTCTTATAAACATACTAAAAGAGAATCTGGGTTTATACTGGAAACTCTATAAAATTATTCTTTTAGTTCACATCATGGGAATATTATATAGGAAGCCAAAGCATAATAAGGTTATTTTAATCCTAAAGAAACTTGGCTAAGTTGAATTCTACTTAACAGAAAATAAGGGTTACAGTGAAGTTCTATGGACTCTCTCAGGAACACACCATTGTCAGGACGAGCCAAACCATTACAGTTTAGAAAGCCTTTTTTAATATTATAGGCTAGGAGCTCCTGGAGGGACGGCAAGCACCATTTTATTGTCTGGCACCTCAAAGGCCTTACACCAACAATGCAGACTGAACAATTTTACTGCTCTTCATAACATCCCTTTAAGATCAGAATCACCATCACACTGCACAAAGAGACAGACTTTAAAAAGTTAAATGACTTTCCTATAATCACACAACTATATCGACAGAAGATGGATCTAGAACCCAGGCTTATCATATCCAGAACTTTAACTAGGCCAAACTACTCAACCAAAAATCCTTACAGTTTAAATAATTCCATTTTACTCTGTTCCTTACCTAGCTGCCCTGTCTCACAGCCAAACTATATGTTTCCAATGAAACTAAAAATGTTAAACATATAATTATTAAACACAAAAAGCTTAAAAGTCATCTTGTACATTACTATAAAATGTATGTTATTTTGTTAACATGTAACAGGTTTATTATTGGTTATTTAAATAAATTTCCCACTGTTGGTGGGAATGTAAATTGCTACAGACATTATGGAAAACAGTGTGACGGTTCCTCAAAATTAAAAATAGAACTATCATATGATCCAGCAATCACACTTCTGGGTATACAACCAAAGAAAGTAAAATCAGGACCTCAAAGAGGTCCCCATGTTCATTACAGCATTATCACAGTAGCCAAGATAAGGAAACAACCTAAATGTTCATCAACAAATGGATGGATAAAGTGGTGCGCGCTGCCAGTGTGACAACATGGGTGAACCTGGAGGGCATTACCCTAAGTGAAATGCATCAAACATAGAAAAACAAATACTGCGTGATCTCACTTATATACAGAAACTAAAACAGTCAAACTTAATAGAAGCCGAATGTAGAATGGTGGTTCCAAGGGGATGGGGATAGACGAAAATAGGAAGACGCTGGTCAACTAAAAATGTTTTAAGGTCACATACTGCACACTTAACCTCCATTAAGAAATTCTGATTCCAGTATATTTTCATCATTTATGAGTTAGTTCTGAGTATTAATATCGTAGTAACCATACCATAAATCTAAAAAAAATTTGAAATTTAAATTTCCAGAGGTGAACATTTCAGGGACATCTGCAGCTTAAAAAGTCCTGTTCATCATGCTGCTCCATTCATTCTAATTTATTTCCAAAAAAAGTACATAAAAGTAAATGGCCACCATGTGGGTTCATTATTTTAGGTACACATGAAAACTCAGTCATGTTATTTGTATATGTTTTTCTTATTGTCTCCCCTAATGTAAAACCCAAGCTCAAGAAGCTTCTCCTAGTAGCCACTAAATGTTTGGCAGCCAGACCACATAGAGGAGTAACCAAATTCAAGCTAGATTAGCAATATAGGTAATGCATTTCTTACTCATGAAGTAATGAATCCACCTGTTTCTTTTTCTGATGCTATAACTTTTTAGTCAGATCCAAATATACAGAAAATGGAAAAGATCTTTAGCTACGCTGTTTAAACATGTCTAATTCTGATATAAAAAGTTAGGAAAGTCATAGTAAGGCAAAATGAAAAGATCTATTAGACCAGAAGAATAATACCATTGTTACTTGGGCAAAAGCAAGATCTACATTTCAACTCTGTGAAATGTACAGATCTACATTTCAACTAACCTCGGTTTAATTCACTCTGAATTTATCTTAAAACAACAAGTGGCAACCAAAAGCAATATAAACATGACTCAAGGTCATAAATAAATTCTGCAAACGGAACAGAAAGTAAAAATTGACTGGATGTGTACAGTAAAGCTTCATAGAGATTTCCAAATGTATCTCTCTTAATAGGCTCATAGATTCAAAAATCTCTCTCTGTAAGATTGAAAAAACAGCAGCACGACCTAAGCAGTAGAAGATGTAATTTAAAACCCTTCACAAATGTCTTTCTGATAATGTCAAAATTTCTTAACACTTTAAAAGAAAGGAAGACTGACCTAACTTAATGAAAGTAACATCACATGTCAGTTATTTTATAATTTGGTCATTGTATTCTTGGATAATTATAATTTCCAAGTTTTCCTCAGAACAATGAATTATATACAAAACCATTTTTATATATAATTGCTTTTATCAAAGGGTACTTTAATAACTTGGTTAACACTGCAGATATATATTTTTTCAGATATATTTTTTTATGTACACACACACACAAAAAAAAGACGATTGCTGTTCTTAGAAGCTTAGAGAGAAAGACAAGTTAAAAACTAATTAGACTGGGAGATGGGGATTGACATATATACACTAATATGTATAAAATAGATAACTAATAAGAACCTGCTGTATAAAAAAATAACTAAAAAAAAAGAACTAAAAAACAATTTTTTAATGAAAAAAATAGACATATCGAAATTCAAAAGTCCACCCCCCCCAAAAAAAGAGGCATAGATAAGATACTGGAAACACAAAACTGATCATTCAACCAATATTTATGAACCATGTACTCTATCACAAATGCTGTACTAAGTACTAAGAATACAGCAGTAAACAAGAAAAGGTATCTCTGCTCTCAGTGGCTAAGGCACAGTCTCTGAACAAGTAAATTTAAGAATTTAAGCATAGTAAGTATTACAGAAAGGGAGGTAAAGAAAACCACAGACGGTGGTTTTCAAGGAAAACTTAAAAGGAGTTGTTGATATCTGAATTGGGTCTTAAAGACTGAGAAGCATTTTAATAAGCAGAGGAAGACCAAGAAGCTACTGGGTCTAGCAAATACAAAGTAGTTACACTGGAGTGGACGGGAAAGAAACCAAACCAAACAGGATGGGATGGTAATATAAGGAAGTAGAACCAACAAACACACTACCATCAAAAAGTAGAAGGGTAAAGAGGACAGAAGAGTTTGTTGCTTATATGGTTTAAAACTCAATGAAAGGGAAAGTGAAAGCCTAATAAAGAGTAAGCAAGAGTTCTGTCCCTTTTTACAGCAAATCCTTTATCTGAACAATATGGGGCACAGACAACCAATTTTTTTAAACCATGGAAGACTTCCCTAATCCAGAGGCAGAGCTATTCAAACTGCAAAAACCATCCACTTAAAACCATACAACAGAAATAAGTTCATGGAACTATACCCATTTCAGTCTACGATTGAGGAAAACTCATTGCTTGAAAAGTAAGAAAAATGAATCAGAATTTTAAGCCTACAATGAATAGTTCTACCATAAAATGTATCACTAATTTAGGCCTTAACCTTAAGACTATAACAATATAACCAAAATCTCATCATTCCTCAGAACTTTCAAAGAAAAACCAATACTATTTAAACATCTGATCAGTTAAGGTAAAGCATACTACCTGTCTCATAGGCAGTAACTAGGATAACTCAGAAAAGGCTTTCATAAGGGACATAATACTCCCTCCTTATAACATCCCTGCTCACTGGGAACCACACTACTCAGTAGAGGATCAAAACATGGTCTTATCATCCCAAAGATTTCTCCGAACTGTTAAGCAGCTTTTGTGAAGCCTGACTTCTATTCTTGGTGAGCTGTCTAAGCCAATATAGCCATGGTCCATATTGGACTTACACTGATGAAAAACTTTATATTCAATTTTATACTCAAATTTTAGTTACCAATGATGTAGATAATCAGGGTACCTTTTACTTTTTTTTACAGATAATCACTGTACCTTTTACATTTTGAAATTAAAAGCTGTGAATATGAGATCCTTTGCCATGTGTGAATTTTCTTATTCGGGGTAAAAAAATTAAATATCCGTAAATCCCAGGATATCTTCCCTGTGCTGCCCAATATGTCTGTAGGCCTTCTCATACAACCACAATTTAGTGTGATCTGTCAAACTACGAACTATGAATGTGGACAAGGAGCGTGAGAATACTCTGCTGTACATCTGTACTGACATGGAATCCTGTTCATGAGTTACTGTTAAGTGGCAAAAGCAGTTATAGCAGAATAACTGTGATTTCATTTGTATAAAAAATATGTGTAAACATCTGCATTCACATGTGCTTAGAAAATGGGAGGATGCAAACTGCAAGATTAATAGCAGCTGTAAGTGGAAAGAAAGATGAAGAGTTGAAAAGCGTGAAGATGGTAAAAGAAAGGACTTTGCACCCCAAATACACACAAATAATGACAGTTAGTGACTGTGAATAAATTTTGTGCCAAAAAAACCCCACTTAAAAAAAAAAAAAAAGTAACCAAAACAAGTTACTTATTGCAGTCTGAGAAAAAATTTACCTAATTTCAAGTATTTTGAGAACTCTCTAAGGCACATTTGCCCTCCAATAATAAAGACAAGTGTTAGCAGTAATGCTCATAAAATTACTAGCACAACTCTGGTCCTTCTTAGTCACCACAGTTATATTAAAGATATCTGTACTTCCCTAGTTTATACTTATCCCCTTCCACATTACATAATAGTAAATCTTAACATTCCCAACCATCACTATTATTTATGGAGCACCTACCGTATGTAAAGCACAGTGCTGCAGGATACAAAGATACTACCTGCCTTCAGGCCTTACAAACAATCTGAAGAGAGAAGACACTTTTATGCTAATTTACAGATAGATCTACATTTAAAAAGTGGTTGTCTTTCCCCCCTCCAGGCTTATTATTTAATGATGAGATTTTTTTTCAAATGTGAAATGTTCTTCTATGGGCTGACAGTTGGCACACAGGGAAAAAAAAAAAAAGTATTATTTAGAGAGAAACCAAGGCCAATACACAAGTAAATTACAATAAGGTTTATAATAAGAGCTACCTTAAATGATTTAACTGATAACAAATCAGAGTTCTGAATACCAGTTATTTACTAAAAATATCTAAAATTTTACCTTTACATTCTGACACAAATTTTAGCTCCCATTATCATCTTAAAATTTGTTCTAGGTCAAAGTTCATGTGTTTTTCAACGGAATGTAATTTTCAGCACAAGTTACATTTGTACAATAATAGCTTGCAATGAAATCTGCAGTACAATTTATTATGGGCTATTTATAAAAATACCCAGTAGAATACAGCCCAGGATAAAAGGTCTTAAACATTTAGGAAGACTTACCTCATCACAGTCTCCTTCAACCATAGCATATATAGCTTTCTTAACCAAGTTAGTACCTAGAATACAGAGCTGAGTATTAATGAAGTAAAAAATGTAATTAATTTTTTAAAGATACCTAAATTATAATATTCATAAGAAGCAAAGAAATGTCAAATGCTGGATTCTACCCTGAATGATACACAGATTATCTCAAATTAAGTGGGGGAAAAAATTTAGACTTAAAACTGAGAGCCCAATAGGACCTGTGCATAGCAACACAAGTTTCCTCTTGAAAGACCTATCTCCCGATATAGATCCTTTTCTCAGGTGTAAATGCTGTTTAATTCCAAGAAAAAAGGTAAGATATGGCCAGAGCAACCCAGGAACTTCTTCAGCTGGTAAGAACTCACTCCATGACCTTTGAGCCAATCTTGCCAAAGATCACACCAGAACTGCTGTGACCCAGAGTGGGCTCAAGACACTGTGTTAGTTTCCACAAACCTTATAGTAAGCCTGGGCATACCAAATGACGTCAGTGGTGTGTCTGTATCCTAGTTTAGGGTCAGATATACTTAGCACATTAAAGAGAAAACAAATACTAAATCTGATCTTAAGAGAAGAAATCCAAATTTTCTCTCTCAATTTTCAAACCATGAATACAAGCAAGCACACGTTACATGGGCCATACAAAATATGTCTGAGGGCCAGGATGCAATCTTCAAGGCACTGGTTTCTGTCCTCTGAAGTAGCCAGGCAATTTGCCTATCATTTTCCATGAGTCCTTACCAGCTCTTTTTAATACATCAAAGACTCAAACTTGGCTTGTATAACAAGCCCAATTCATTAAACATCTTAGTGGCAAGCTGTAACACTATAAGAAAAGTTGGCTGAACCTAATGTACTAAGTAAACCTATTCATAATGACTTCTCATGATGTCTCAGATTGTGTGAAGCAGTCTTAAACTGGACACTCATAGTTTAAAAAGAAAAAACTACAAGTGACAAAACTGCTAGTAATTAAATACTGGTACAGGCATCAAACTCTTTTTTCATGAATACTTACTTAGCTTCAGTACCTCTCAGAATGTGCCATGCTCAGACAAGCGCTTATCTACCTGATCCTCCATCTTGAACAAAGAGCCAGTAGGTCTTAGACACTATGACAGCTGTTCTTAACAGGCTTACATCACAGCCACTTGGGGAAATTTCAGCCCTACTTCTAACAGGACAAATAAGATTCTCAAGGGGAGGGGCTTAAGCATTTGTTTTTAAACCACCCAGATGATTCTAATGACCATTATAAACCATGAGTATAAGATTAACTGCAAAGGCCAGGAAAGGTAGCCCAGGAAAGAGATGAGTTTGGGAATAGTAGTAAGAAACAATTCTCCTTTTTCCTGGTCCTTCCCGAATTGCTAATATAATGTTTGATGACTAGTACTAAATAATGGTAACAATTTCTCCATAATTTTGCCTTGATTGAGGACCATTTAACCCAAGTACACACAGCTGCTTGAGTGCTGTGATCAAGCACCCTAATAATGCTATTAAAAACTGCAGAACTTAGTATAATGCAAAGCAGTTTGGATATGATCAAAAAAATGTCTGGAGATGAAAACTGATCACCTTCTAATTGTTAGAAAGATAATCTCTCAAATAATTAAACAGTAATAAAGGAAACAATTCATTTTTAAAACATTTTGAAAATATTTTGAAATAAAAGCAATCAATTTTCTTCCCTCAGCTTCATGCTCATTTCTACATACTATTTACATTTAAGTCTTCTGCTTCAAAAAAAAAAATGAAAATAACTTAGGCATTTTTTTGTGACATAATATTTTTCTTACCAATGCCATTTCTCCTGTATTTGGAATCCACGGCTAACATGGCTATATAACCTCTGCGGAACATCTTTTTGTGCATATCCAACTTGCAAACGATGGCACCTACACACTCCTCCCCTACCATGGCCTTAAAAATAAACAAACAGTTACAAAGAATACATTGCCATCAGGTATTGCATAATTACCCACAGAAACAGCAGCCAACCATTGGTCAGTGTTTCTGAGGGAGGAAGAAATAATGAGAATTCTAGCAAGAGAGCAGTCACAGAAGTGTCAGAAATCTAAATCCCAGAACTCCTTCAAATGTTCTAGTTTTAAAATCTTTCAACATTCTTTAGGACATGAATTTCTTAGGCTCATTATTAAAGCCTAGGGGAAAAAAAAAAGCAAATTTCCACATGGTAAACATTCAAGTACTTTATGAGGTGCTTATAATTAGTTGCAATAAAGAGCTACATGTTTAAGATCTGGGAAAGGGGAAACATGTGAAAATAATTTTTTTAAGAAAGGCTTTTCATTAGATATCACAAAATATTGTGAAACTTATCAACAGAGTACTATAAATTTAATTATAATAAAGTTTTAGTGAAAGACAGATATAAGACATAATATTTACACCTGAATAATAGTTAGATTTTGATCAGGGGAAAAAAATCTAAAAGAAAAAGGATTATTTTTAAGGTATTCCTTAGATCCTACCCAAGGGGTTTTTGTTATTGAATAACTACAAAAACTAGATATACGATGGTCTCATCTTTAGGGCTCTACTGACAGTGTGAGTCATTGCCATAAAGCTCACAGAATATCTAGATCTCAAAATCAAAGCTTCATATTAAAGCAAAAGCTGTAATTTTTACAGAGCTTTCTATTTTAATAAAAATGTACAGCCTTCCACACAAAGATTACTTATTAAATAAAAGCTAATCAGCCTTCATTTTCATTAAAATTTCCAGTATCACCATTGAAAATATGTTTTTCAAAAATTCCATCACCAACAAAAAGTTCTAGTAAATATTGTACTCTGGTAAATATAAATAGGGCAATAGTTCCAATTGTTTAATAATGTGTCAGACAGAAATACTTGTTTGCTGTAAAGAGCCCTCATAAAAAAAATATGAAAGCTTCAAATCATCTCTTAATAAAATTAACTTTTCAGAAACTATTTCAACAACAAAAACCAGGAATGGGTTAAAAAAAATCAATAAGCAAAGCCCAATTTACACTTAATACCTCTCTTATCTTGAATCTGTTATGACTTTTTTTAGTTCATCATTCTGTAAATTGATTAAAAAGCCTTTTTTTCAACTGTGGAGAAATCTTTAGGCAAGATAATTCTAATCCATTTCACGCAAGCCTAAACTAGGTCAGGAGGGATATTAATTTTATTTACTTATTTTAATTGAAGTATAGTTGATTTACTTTGAAGGGATATTAAATTCAACAATCCACACTAATTCATTTCTGTTTTATCAACACAATCCAAAATTATGTGGGGTCAATAAACCTCTAAAATTGTTATTTCCATTTTCATTCATGATAAATCAATCTGGTTCTTTCAAAATTCTTTTGAAAAGTAAAATTTCTTTCTGTATTAAGTCCTGAAGCATATACAAAAGTTGCCTGGTTGAACAGCATTTTCTGATTTGAACATAACTTATTTCAAATAGATGTGTGTGGTTGTGTGTGTGTGTGCATATATCAGAGATGAGAGGTACATTAAAAAATTTTTGACCTGACCTCATAAGCTAGGAGAAATGGAAATCTATACCAATCTATGATACAAAATTATAGGACAGCTACATTTCGCAGTTAGTAAACCATCCAAAAGGGGAAAAAATTAAAACCACTAGACACAATATATCTGGACAATACTTTCAAACTGGATAGGCATTTCAAACAAATCTTCTTTGTCCTCGGACCAAGAAAGTAATAAGCAAACAAAGCATTATATTAGTTCACTTAGACTAGATTGAGTTCTTACTAATCAAGAATCTATAGGAACAAAAATCAAGTTGTACACATCATTTAAAAATAAAAGCTCAATATATGATTCACTGCTATTAGTAAGATGTTTAGTGAGGAAGGCCAATTCTGTATTTTTTCCTGATAAATTGCTGATTTACAAGAATCACTGAACTGCATGTTAAGTTTTTACAAATAAAAGCTTCTGCACATAAATTTGGAACTCATGCTATTAAAATGTGTTCTTTTTTTCAAGGATGGGAACTGAAAAATTCCAGGCAAGATTAAAATTTAACTCTACAAGGCCAAATGCTTGTCAATCTATAAAACTTGAAAAATACAAGCTGTGTGAAATACGGATTCCCAAATTCCAGAATATCACAAATAGGAAAACAGAGGAATCTGGAAATTTAAATTTAGAACAAATAACAGAAGTACTATAGTATATCACTGGTAATAAGTTTAAGAAGTTCAAAAAGGCACCAACAACTGAAAATACCATGAACTCAAAAGAGACAGAGATAAATTATTTAAGTACAGAGTAAATGACAGTGCCTCCCATTTGTACAGTACCATACTTTCACATCTGTTACAATTATTAGGAAGAATCATTAGAAACTGTCACTTTTGTTAGTCAAATATGATCAAGTATTGGCGATTTTCTAAGGTTCAACCACATATATTCCATTTGATCCACTGCAGGTTACTCATGGAAACCAGGAACATTCTGAAGATTTCTAGTCTCTTAATATCGTTGTCTGCAAGGACAACTATTATTTGGTGAAGCATAACTTGGTGACACAAGGATCTTGGCTGAATGACTCAAGGGTATGTCATTTTTCAGCTTCTTAGTTGTTTCCATAATGACAGGCCAGGAGACCTGGGTTCTAGCTTTACATCTCTGGACCCTAAATATCTGGAGATGTGAACATTTTAAGTCACTCTGGTCTTTAATTTTTTTTCATTAAAAAAAAAAATTAAGCTGAACTAGATTATCTCTAGGATCCTTTATAGTTCTAAAATAAAATGAATTGAAATAAACATACATTTATATTTGTTTTAAATTAGTTCTCATGAGAAATTCAAAATTTTTAAACGCCAATATAAAGGCCCCAGTTCCAAATGGCCTCTGACTGTTTAACTATTGTTTTATGTTCAATACGTCTAGATCCATACTTGCATTAGTAAACCTTACAAGTCAACCACTTGCATATTATCACAATTTCTAGATATTGAGAGTTTAATGTTAAACAAACTGGCTATTAAAGGTTAAAGTTCATATTAGCTGTTGAATTGGGAGGAGTCTATGTAAAATCAAAGTAAAGTTTACTAATATTCAGTTTATCAGTTTAAAATGGCAGACAAGTTGAGAGAGGTGTAGGTAATACCAGAACTCAAAGGCTGACTAATCATCACACATACACAACTATTTTCTGGAATTAACAGAAATACATACACTATTTCAGTTTAAAATGTAACTAAATTGTATGCTTTTGTGAATTAACTTACAATTAAATCAATCTACAATCTTCAGCATTTATAACAGCATTTGATATGACATTTATAATAATGCTATGAAAACCACCTTCCCATATTCATTTGACACAGACGTGTCTTAGAACTTCTATTTTGATGCAATGGTTAGAATCCTGTAAGAGCAGTTTTGTAGAATATAAAATAGGTCCCAGTTTAAACAAACATACTAAACTGAAGTTTAGCAAAGTGAACGCAGAAAATAGCACAGCTACCATTATCAACAATACTGAGGTTATATTTTCAGATCACCACCAAGCTACAGAATCAAAAAGACAGATTTCTAAAGTATTGTCAAAGCATCTTACAGGGAATTAGTAAATGCAATTAAGTCAATTCTAAAACAACGAACAATGGTAGTGGCTTTTCCCTTCACATATCGTAAGGCACTCCTTAAAAGCATGTTGTCTTTCTTCAATAAAATTCAATGGAAACAACATGCTTGTGAGTACATGATATAAAGCACATACCTACCATCAATATTTAAGTGAAAGGTTTCATAGACTGAAATTGGTCAATATTATTGGGAAACTATTGGTACTACCAGTACTACGTAAGTCAAAAAAAAAAAAAAATTCAGCTTGTTTGGTTAAGCCAAGTCCTTTTTACTCATATATTAAGCAAAAAATTTCTGTCAACTACATCACACACAAGCCAGCAACAGTCCTAGAACTTAAGCATATCTATGACCAGCTTCTTTTAAAAAAAGAAAAAAAAAATTAGTTAACAATTTCACACTTAGTTTCCTACACTCCCAAAAAGGGTATTTTGTTCAAGTTTCTGGAGTCTTTCAGCCACCAGAAGTGTTAGTAGCGCCTTCTGCAACCATGCACCAGAAAGCAGGCTGGCTACAACTGCTAACTGCCCTGCTGAAGTAAAAGGAAACAATCTCCATAATTATGGAATACGCTTCTAAGATTTAATTCTCCAGTGTGGCCACAGCAAGTTTACTGACAATCATGTACACCAAAACATGTTTATGCATACACTCTTCCCTGATTATGGCTGTAATTGAGAGATTAATAAGGCCTGTATCCGAACAGAACCATGTTCAAATTAAATGACTGCAAAGTGCTTTGAGGATGAGGGAGGATAATTAAAGACGGTTAAACATGATTATAAGCTAATGTAAACAGGATACAAGACCCCCAACATGCATCACACAGGCTTATTGCATTTACATCAGTATCAAGTTAACCCGGATCATGAACCCTTACCTTCAAAGCAGTTTCATTAAATAATTAGAAGTGCATACACGCACTTTACATCACGTAACGTACTATGAAATGCAGGATACATCCACTGCCACTCCAGCCCTCACACTCCCTGCCCCGCACAGCCTGAATCTCTCTGCTGGGTTCACCCTATTTTCATTCCACCCACTTACCAAGAAGCACAGCTGTGGCCAGTTGTGGATAAAATATCTATAGGTATAAATGGAGTAGGGTTCAGACAGATCTTTGGTGATCAGTCTCATGATATCGGGCATTTGCAGCTCGGATTCATATCGGACATAACGTATAGTCCGATCCTCCCCAGGCTCAACCTCCCGGCCTGAAGGGCTTCTCAAACTGCAGCCGGCGGTCAGGGATGAAGACAGCAGCCGCACCTGCTCGTCTTCCTCCTCCTCCTGCTCCGGGCCCTCCGCCAGTCCATTGCGGGCCGCCGCTGCCTCTGCGGGGCTGGGGAGCGCAGTTCTTGCATTATTGGGGAGGCAGGGAGGGGGGCTCTCGCCCGAGTGTACCCCGGCTCCTTTTGTTGCAGTCGCTCTGGGGCCCCCGGCGGGGGTGGCCGTGACCGTGGCCGCCTCGGCCGCGCTCAAAACCTTGCTCTTGAGGGAGGCGGCCGTCCGGAGGTGCCGCAGTTCGGGGTTGATCAATCCGTTGAGCTGCAGCTGCTCCTGCGGCGTTTGGGGGCAGCGGAGGCACGGATGCCCCTTGGCCGCCGCCGTCGCCTCGCCGCCCGCCGGGCTCCCGCCGCCGCCGCCGCCGCCGGCTTCGTGCTCCTCGTCGTCCTCCTCGTCCTCGCTGCAGCAGGCGAGGGCGGCCCCCGCCGGGAAGGGACAGCGGGGCTCGGCCGCCGCCG
>NW_020175662.1:2541513-2547095 GCF_003031525.2 Neophocaena asiaeorientalis asiaeorientalis
CGGGCCCCCCCAACTCTTCAGCGCCGCCCAGCTGCTCAGCCGGCCACCGTCCCCGTCCGCCCGCGCCCATCCGCCAGCCCTGTCACCCGCGGCCCCTCCCCATCCCCACCGCAGGCTCACCCCGCACAGGTCCCCGCCGCCACTGCCGCCACTCCTCTTCCTCCTCGGCCGCCGCCGCCTCCCGCACCGCCGCGGCTGCCTCCACCGCCGCCAAGGCTCACACTCAGCCGCCGTCGCCGTAAAGCGCCTCGGCTGTTACCCCGGGTAAAGTTTCCTGGGCCTGGCTTTACGACACTTCCCTGCCTGCCGGCTGCCGGGGCCGAGGGAAAGGGGCGTGGAGGGAGGTGACCTGTGGAGGGGCGGGGACGAAGGTGTCTCCTACGGGCCCCGGGGGAGACCGCGTGCTAATGGGTGGGGCTGTAGGGCGGGGAAGTTGCAGAGGGCTTTGGAGTCACCAGCTCCCAACCCACTGTCCTCGGCCTTGGGGCTCAACCGCGGATCTTGCAACGCGAGGCCCGGGAAGGATGGGCGGGACAGGCGCTCCCACGGAGCTGTCGCGAAGCCCGCCCGCTCCGGGCCTGCTGCCCCGGCCTTGGACAAGTCTCCTAAAAATGCTTTTCCTCAGCTGTACAACGTTTAACCTTAGCTCTGACCGGGGGCGGGGGAAGGGCTACCCGCGTCCCTTAAAAATGGAGCAAATCTGGAGAGAAAAATCCCTGAAAAGGAGAGGAAGTTAAAAACTTTGAACTGTGAAAAATATGGGAATGACTGATGAAACCTGGTCGTTTGCAATGTGAATTAGGTTTAGTCTTTGCCGCTTCGAAGCAAGAGAAAGTGGACAGGTAGTCCTCTTCCTCTCTCCTTATCCCCTTCACCCCGCCGAGGAAAACTAGAAGTAAATGGGATTAACAGGTGCGGGGGCAGCTGCAAGCACGCCTGGGGAAGAGTTAGAGATGTTGAAAGAGAGTGACAATGGCTAAGAAGCACATTCCTAAACTTGTGACCCGAATTGTGATAGGGTGAGAAGCACCAGTCAAGAGGTGTCCTGAACCTGCTCCCCGCCTTCTCTTAACAAGTGGTCCCCCTGCGCGGATGCAGAGGGAAGAGAACTGACGCACGCGCCTGAGCGGGAGGTTCCGCTCTTTCCGCTCTGGTCCACAGCCACGATTTTCATAAGAGGAACACAGGTAGTGTTAACTCACCAGCACACTGAGGAAGTTAAGTTTTTTAAACTGAATGTAGAACTGGGCAGGTCTGCAGCAGATGAATGTTTTCAGGGATATAATTCTCTGTTTGCAATTTTTGCCGTAATCTAAACTAAAAAGAAGAATACATTGTAGCGTAGCTGTTGGATAGCCATTAAGGTCCTTGTCACCAAAGATGTTAAGCAAGTACTATCACCTTCTATCTAGAAGGTCAACCTGTAGTGATAAAAATAATATAATGTGTTACTATGTGCCAGGCACTGTCCTAAATATCTTACATGTATTTATTAACTCATTTATAGGTTTTTATAGAAATACATTTGTGCGCAAATAGACATGTAGAAGTTTATTTATTTCAGCCTTTTCTATAGTAGGAATAAATAATTCCAGACCACCTAAGTATCTATCAATACAGGAATGATCTTATGATACATAAATACTATAGAATATTACTGTTAATTATGTAATTGTTTAAAAGATTGAAACAGACATATATTGGCACTCCTCCTGCTACTATAGCTGCATTGCAGATTACCCCACAGCATGTGGTATAAAACAACTACTTATGCTCACAGATTCTTGTGGGTCAAGAATTCATACAGAGCACAACAGGGATGACTTTCTCTGTTCCATCGTGCATAGGGCTTCAGGTGGAAGACTGGAGGCTGAGGACTGGAATCATCTAAAAACTTTTCACTCTCCTGTTGATGGTTGTTGCTGACTGGAGACCGCAGTTTGGGAGACCGCAGTTTGATCTCATGTAGACCATGTTGTCTTTTAGTATGGGCTAGTTTGGGCTTCGTCACAGCTTAGTGGCTGGGTTCCAAGGGCAGGTATGCTAACAGAGAGAGAGAGCCAGGTAAAAGCATATTGCCTTTTATCACTGAGCCTTAGAAATTATGCAGTGTCATTTCTGCTGCACTCTTATTTGTCCAGGTTCCAGAGGAGGGAGAATAGACCCTATCTCTTGATTGGGGAGAGGCAAAGTTCTTAAAGAGCATGTGGGACCAGAAGTATTGGCTGTGGCGTCTTTGGAAATTACAAGTTGCCACAGGTGCTTACATGGAAAGACCTCCTAAATACCTTAAGGGTAAATAAATGAGATGTATAATAAGTACAATGTGATCCCATTTATGGTTTTTAAAAAGTACAAAACAAACAAAAAAAAAGTACAAAACAAAGCTATATTTCCAAATGTACATACAATGTTTAAAGATATGTCTGTTTCAAACCACAATTAAATATTTGTGTAGTTTTATTTTACATGCCATGTGGTTCTTAATCCTACTAATCCTATCTGTTATACATAAAGCCATGAATATGAGTGTCCTTAGCTTTGTTTTATCCTAAATGAAAGAAAAGGCATACATCAAATTTGAGGGCTATAGAATTTAATCAAAGTATGAATATTAGTATATTGTTTTACCACCTGTAATCCTGGAACACTATGAGATTCCCAGGTCAAGTGTTTTAGTTAACAATTTGATTCTTTCCCTTGAACTTGTGGTGGGGAGGGGTGAGTGCTGACAGTCTGCTCTTTGACCCTCTTTCCCTTTGAGAACAGTGGTTGGCAATCCCCATTGTAGGCACAGATTTTGCTTGTAGAACTGAGGCCCCAGGAGAGTACGAGGAACCAGAGAGTGCTATGGTCAAATGGTCCCCATTTCTAGTACTTTCAACCTCATTCTAACTTTCATAACCTGCCCAAAGACATGGACAGGCTGATTCACAAATCTCCATCTGGACTGGGGAGAATTATGTATTCCTACCCACATATTAAAGCTATCGAAAACTCTCGGTTTTCAATTTAGCTATGCTCCCAGCACAGCACTCTAGAATTATCTTACCTGTCTTCCAGGTTTGCTTCATCCAGCAGCAGCTATCCTTGACCACTACAGTGCTTGCTTCACACTCCTTCTCAGCAGATGATTCTGCCACCGTTTCACTAAGAAAAATGAAGTATTCCATAGGTGCACTCCCTCAATGTTCTCCCCTCCTATAAATGCATCTATATCTGAACTTACTCTTAACCTCCTTCCCCCTAGTCTTAGTGGGAGGGAGACGGCCCAGTTCTTCAAGACTAATGCCTCCCTCCACCTGTGAGCTTGATGCCATCTCTTTCAGTCTTCTTTGGGACTTGTCCCATCATTGTTTCTCTCTCCTGAATTGTCAATGGTACCTTTGCTAGCTACTGCCTCTAAGTTTATAAATGTGCTCCATCTGGAGACCTGCTACCATGGTTTCTTCCTCTTCTTTCCATCACAGTGAAACTGCTAGTCTGCAATAGATATGTAGCCACTCACTGTCTCCACTCAGGTGTAAGTTTGCTCTTCAGCCAATTGGTTGGCTTCCACCTCAGCCCTTCCACTAACACCTTTCTGGCAAAAGTCATGCTTTATGGGAATTCCCAGGCGGTCCAGTGGTTAGGACTCCACCCTTCCACTGCAGGGGGTATGGGTTCCATCCCTTGTCGGGGAACTTAGATCCTGCAAGCCGCAGAGGTTGGCCAAAAAGAAAAAGAAAAAAAAAAGTCACCCGTTATAAAGGCTAGACCCAATAAACTCTTTTCCACTCTCGTGTCACTTTATTCCTCCATGGCATTTGATCCTGCTGTGCTCTACTGAAAACTCTTTGCTTGGCTTCTGTCATACCACTATCCTTTGCCCTCCTTCTCTGAACATTCCTTCTCTGTTTTTCTTGATAATAGTGGTCTACAATCATAATAGTAGTAGCTAGCGTTTATGTGGGCCTACCCCATACCAAGTATGTTATAAGCAGTAGCCCATTCAGTTCTCATAATAACCCTATGAAGTATGCAGTTTGAATTGGTGGTTAGAAGCCAAACCAGAATTGAGTTGCCAGCCTATTTCTGTGTCAATTACTGGAAAGGGGCTGGGCTTACTTTTATATCAATTAGGTCTATTTGAGGCTGAGAGTAAGATGAGCTTCTTCTGATTATGGCTTGGAGGGTAGATGGGAGGCATAAAGAAATGTCTATAATAAAAGTGGCTTCAAATCCTGGCTCTGCCACTTACTAGCTATGTGGTCTTGGACAGCTTAATGTTTCTGGACTTCAGATTCCTCTTATTGAATGTGGGTAATATATTACATGCCTCATAGGATTTTGGAAGTGTTAAATGAATTAATATATGTAAAGTGTTTTAGACTAGCACAAAGCACATAGTAAGGCCTCAGTAACTTTTAGCCTGTCTCCCATCCCACCCTCCATCCTCAGCACTTCTGCCACTCCTGTCCTCATAAAATGCAAACTGATTATGTCAGTCTCCTGTTTAAATCTCTTCAGTGACTCCCCATGACCAAATAATCAAATCTAAACTTTGGTTGGGGTAGTTTGGCCACAGATAACAGAAAAAACAACTCAATCTAGTTTTTAAATAAGTGAGTGAATTAGATCATGTAAAAGAGATCAGAAGCAGGGTGAAGTGCAGGGTTAGTTGGTTCAATGATATTATTGAGAATCCAGGTTTTTTCCTCTCTTCTGCCATTCATAGAGTCAGCTCCATCCTAAAGCTGGTTTAGAACAGACACGTTGATCATTACAGAGACTGAGTCTGTGAAACTAGTCCAGGAAAGTTAAATTGTTTTGTTTGCATATTGCATTAAAACACAAACTATATGAAATTAAATGCTTGTTTTATTACTTTGTTTCTGAATGAGGAAGTATAGAAACAATCAAGACATTGAAAATCTAGACTTAGCACGATATGAATGTAATGCTAAGAATGGTGCCTCAGGACTCACTGGGGTGGTTAAGTCTCTAGTCCTAATATATTTTGATTTGTTACTCCTTTTAATATGTGTACAAAACTGTAAAACCTAAAATGCAACCACAGTGAGGAAATAAAAAGAATATGGTGACCAAGATATTTGTAATGTCATATTTATACACTGTAATGGAAGTCTCCAAGTAATCTCACAGCTGCTTCTCAGAGTTCCCATAGGACAAACCTTTGAAGTTCAGGGAGTGGCTAATGGTCCCTTTGATCTCCTTAGTCTTTTTGCACTTCAGGGAGCTTTGGAAGAGGGCAGTTTTGCTTATCACTGGGCCTATTGTTCAAGCAAAAGAAAAAGCAACTTCCTAGATCTATTGAGATAGGTGGTGCAGGTGAGGGACTTTCCCAGACTAGCTGTCTGAACTGCTGCTTATGGCCTATTTCAAGAGGTAATTCTGCCCAAGTTAGCCTCTCCCCTAATCCACTTCGAGTAACTATACAGTTAGTTAATTGCCTCTAACCTCTCCTTTAGTCTTGTTTTAAAATGTCATTTTATTTGTGCTTGGCATAATAATATGTGCGTTAATTTACTTTCTAAGCCATTTCGCAGACTATTCTTTTTTTTTTTTTTTTTTTTTTTCAC
>NW_020175662.1:2547190-2571135 GCF_003031525.2 Neophocaena asiaeorientalis asiaeorientalis
TTTTTTTGCCACGCTGTGCAGCGTGTGGGATCTTAGTTCCCCGACCAGGGATCAAACCTGTGCCCCCTGCAGTGGAAGCCCGGAGTCTTAACCACTGGACCACCAGGGAAGTCCACAAAATATTCTTTAATAAAATTGTTTCCCCTTGAGAAATACGAAAAACTTTGAACATAAGGATATTTAAGTTAAATTTAAGATGATTATAGTTTTGTAGTGTCTCCTCGTAGCATCTGCATTAAAGGTCATTGCATTATTAAATCTATTCAGTATAAAATATTTTTAAGTATATCTGTGCTGCATGAAAAATATTCATGCCTATCCTTGAGTCTTAAAACAAATTTTGAAACAACTGCCTACACATAAAGGAATTCATTTTATTACAGAAATTTTTTGATAACCCTTGGTGTTTTAATGAAAGTAATACACACTCATTCTGAGAGAAATCCTGAAAAATGTAAGGAAGAAAAGCAGTTTACATGTGATGATCCTCAGAAATAATCACAATTTACTCTTCAATGCATTTCCTTTCAATTTTGTATTATGTAAATACAGTATATATTATGAAATTTCTTTTTATGTGGGAGAGATTAGCTTATTCTATGTATGTAATTTGTGTACTTTGTAAAGAAACTTAATATTATATTATTAATAATATTGTTATTTTCCCATGCATTTAAAGATAACTATTTTATGAATCGTAATTTATTTAGTCCCTTATTGTTGAATGAAGGTATCCTTTTTTTTTTTTGCAGTACGCGGGCCCCTCACTGCTGCGGCCTCTCCCGTTGCGGAGCACAGGCTCCGGACGCGCAGGCTCAGCGGCCGTGTCGCACAAAAACAAAAACAAAAAAAACTGGCCAGTGTATCAGAGTGTTTTTTTTTTCCACTACAGGCTTGAAAAATTAATTTGAAAAATTTCTTGAAGCATTTGTGCATGTACACATATATCTGTTAAGTGAGTACAAGATGCAGGACTAAAGTGCTGAGTGGAGAACTCCCAGCATCCCCAGGACCACCACCATCACAACATGTGTCCTCTTTATTTTGATATGCAGTTGCATCAATTAGAGTACCTCTTTAAAGAAAGTCTGGAGAAGTTGAATATAATTAGGCTATTTCTCTTATTCATGCACTTATTCATTCATTCAGTAAATATTTATTGCTCCCTGGTCATACATTGTAGTATCAAGGTGAACGGGGGAGACTCAGCCCTGGCCCTCACTGAGCCTGCAGTCCAGACGAGAAGGACAATTAAACCAGAGAATTTAATTATATACAGAAAGGGCTTTGACAAGGGAAGCAGTGATTATAATAGGAGCACACAGCGGGTACAGCTAAGTTTTCCCGATGAAGGTGACATTTAACCAGAGACTTGAAAAGTAAGCAGGAGTTAGCTAGATAAAGGAGAAAAGATGAGTCCAACCTGAGAGAACACGTGAGGAAAAGCCTGGTGAATGTCAGAATGCCTGGAATGTGCAGTGGAAGCTGAAGAGGAGGCTAGAGATGTAAGCCGAAGCCAGATGATAAAGGGCCTTGTCAGCCACCGTAAGGAGTTTAGAGTTTATCCCCAGGGGCACTGGGGATCTGTTGAAGGTTTGCTCTTTGAAAAGATCACTCTTGCTGCAGTCTGGAAAATTGTTGCAGGACTGCATGTAGAAAGACCAGCTCTTTAGCTCCAATCTAGCTGATAAGTTCCTACATGAGGGCTGGAGGTGAAATGCTATAGCCATCCTTCATTTCTCTCAGCCATTCATCACATTTAGCTTCTGACCCTTTTCAACCAACCTAGCACATATTTAGCATTTAATAAATGGTTGTTGCTTTGTTTGCTCTTTATGTGTTTGGAGAAGGAATCATCCATCACCTGACTCTTTTTCTCTTCTAAAGGATGAAGTGTTAGGAGAGAAAGTATCCATCCTAAGAACTTTCCCCACTATTTCACTGATCTAGGGACCCCTCTACTTTTCTTCAGTGGCTCAACTGGCTACATCTGAGCTAGTTTCTGAGGTCTTAGTTTCCTTTACAAAAGCTTTCTGAGCTTGTACAGAAAGCCCGAAAAATTCCTGTTCTGAAGGCAGTACCTCAATTCTGCTGATATTAGGAACATGGGGACTTCCCCCATTATAACAATAATACATTATTCAACAATAAAACATGGTAAAGTACCAACAAGTGAAATACAGAAAAAGCTACCATAGTGCTACCCCCAAATGACAACCACTATTAATATTTTAAGGCATTTTTTTTTTAGACTTTCTTTAGTCTTGGGAGAACTGCTTTTAGAAAATCATTGTGGTACACACACACGTGTTTATATCCTGAATTTTTTAAACTTAACATCATAACAAAAACTGTACTATTTTAATTGTTGCAAAAAATTCCATTGTATCATTCTATTCCAATCTAATTCAACACACAGTCATATTTAGGTTGTTACGAATGTTTGCACTTCAAATAATACTATGATTTGTAGTATGAGTATTAAGTTTTGGGGGTACTTAAGTTTGTGCTTTTGAGATAAATTCCTAGAAGCAAACCTGATAATCCTTTTTTAAGGCTTTTAACATATACTGTCAATTTGACTCACCAAATAAGGAGTGTACCAAATTTACATTTCAACATATGAGAGTACCTGTTTTAATTAGGCAACTTTTAAAAGAAAACTGCTAATTTAATATACAAGGAAAAAATCATAGAAAATAATTTAAAATGTTAACAGTGCTTTTATGTATCCATAATAACTAAGTGAGCTAAAGGGAGAAACTGACTGCAAGGGTATTAAGCCAGACCTATATTAATAGGCTAATTGGCTGCATTTTCCATAACTTGGTAAAGTGGGTAGTTAATATCAGGGTTTTAGTATTCCTTGACATAATTCTAAATTTTTCTTTATGTAATTACTTCTGCTTAACTCTGCTTTTTGTTAACTTTAGCTCATAGTATTTTATAGATTAATTCAGAGGTTTAAAGGAGTAGAATGTATCACAAGCCATAGCACTAACATTAGTTTCTGATTTATATGGTTTTGAATATAAGGCTTTGAAGTTCATTTAGTACTGAGTTAATTTTAGATTGAAAAGTTACAAGCTGAATATTAAATTGATAATAATAATGGTTTAGCTAGAGAAAACACAAGAGGGCAATCTTGCACAACAATAAAATATCTTTGCATAAGATAAAAAATAATTCAACATTTTTAATCAACTGTGATTTTTTTTCAATAGACATTTAAAGTCTTATCAGTATGTATTATCTTTTTATTAAGTAATAGAAGTGTGGCTTTGCAAAGAAATTTAGTGTCAACAAACATATAATAAATTTTGCATGTATTTCAATTATATTTTTTAATCCTGGAAAGAAGTGAATCTATTTTCCATTATTGGAACCATATGGCCTGGTTTCAGTTGATAAGAAAGCAAGGAAGTAGATCTGCTGTAGAAGAGACACCAAAAGTATTTTTTTTTCTCCTGGATTCACCATAGATATATATCTCAAAATGGAAATTGTTTTATTTTTTCTGATTAGGAATATGTGATCCATTAAGTCTCAAAAAAAAGGCTATTTTTTTAAAAATAAAAATTAATGAATTGCTAAAGGCAGGGCCTGGTCTAATGATTAGATCCCAAAATTCACGTATGATCTTTTACGTACTTTAATTTTCTGACACTTAAATAGGACTGTAATTTCGGTTAACTCACTAGGCCCTAAAAATTAAGGGCATGAGAAAATGAGAGGTTTAAGACAATTGCATGTACTTTTGCAAGTGCAAATTCTGAAAGATCTTAATTTCATCTACGAAGGAAACACAGATAGTATCTGTGTGGTCTTACTTCCCATACCCCTGTGGTCCTTCTCCACTCAAACTAATTGAGAGTTTAGAATGCCAAACTGGATTAAAAAAGGAATAGAAATAGGTATTTTTCTAAACGTACTGGTGGGAGCAAGCCTTAAAAATTCTGTGATCAAGTACCTGGTACTTAGAAAAGCAATATAACAATAGTTAATCACATGGAATTTGAATCCTCAGTTTCTGCCACATATTAGCTGTGTGACTTTGGGCAAGTTCTTAACCTCTCTGTGCCTTATTTTCCCCATCTGTATAATGCAGTTATAATGGTACACATCTCATGAGGTTTGTTGTGAGACTTAATATGTAAATATTTAGAGCAGTATCTGGTACAAAGTAAACTTTATATAAGTATTTGCTGTTATGCAAGGGAGCCTAGGAAAATCTCTAATGGAAGTAAGAACCCTGATATTAGAATATGAAATGTAGGCAGTAACCCAGTTGGACATACAAAAGAGGGTCCTCAAGACCAATAAGAAGAAAAATTCATATTATAACCATTTCTAAAGCTACCCCTGGCTAAGGGTTTTCTACAGTTCCTAGGGAGAAGGAATCCAAAACTAGCAGCAGCAACTTACGGAATGGTACAAGAGTTTTGCTCATGTTAACCATGTAGAAAACCATACCTGCTTCTTCTCCCACTATGAGGAACGGTGAGTCATTCTAAAGTACTTTTCTTTAATGCTCATAAACCTCTCTATTAACGAGTCCTCAGGGTCTAGTACTGTTATTGATAGGATCTGAACTGATGAGTATTATTTGAACGATAGAGTTAGGATATGGGTTTTCCAAGAGGGCAAATGAGATACATAGCAGCTTATAGGAGCTGCTTTAACAAAGCTTATTTCTGCCATATGCAACACGACTTGCAGTGGAAGATAGTTCACTTGGGTCACTTTCATATTCAGAAAATAGTCTTTCTTTGGGAAAAAAAAAAAAAGAAAAACCCTGAAACTGGAAACCCAAGACATGCCAGTTCTATTCTTACCACTGCCATTGCTCTGTTCTGAGAACAGGCAAGGGATTCCCCATGATTCTGTTTGTTCTTTAGGTGAATTTCTCATCCCCATTATCATGGTTTCTAAATTGTTTGAAAAATCTGAGTAGAAAGGTAAATGAGTCATTAAGAAAATTATTAACAATATTATACTTGTGCTTTGCATTATTCCATCTATATTTTAGTTTCCACTTTAGATAGAGTGGTTAAAATCTTACAATATCTTGGTAGGAAGAAATAATTATAGTAATTTAAGAGCTTGTGCACATTTCTACAGAGATCATTTTGGAATATCAATGAAAATTTCTATCATATCCTTGTGGTGCTTGAACAATTCTGAGTACTATTAGAGTTTGAGAGGCTCCCGGTGTGCTGGAAAGATTTTGCAGGGAAGGATGCCTGATTGACTTTATTATAAGGTAAATTGGTGAATTGCCTAAAATCTACAGCTTTACTTTTTCAAGTTCTAGCATTTAATTTCTAGGTTCTGGTCTGAGTGGATCAGACCAATCAAATTTATAAGAGACTGATGTATAAATGTAGCAAGCACTGTACAAAAGATAAACACAATCCCCATCCTCACTGAACTTAAGGGAGAGAAAGAGTAAAAAAACAGACATACAACTAATTATTAAATTTAAAACTCAGCGTAAAAAATCCTCAGAGTTATAAAGCACATGACGGAGCATGTTCATCCAGCAGCTCATGAAGAAAGACCCTTTACTTTAAGGTTTACAATTTGGCCTTTTGTTTATTTAGTTAAATATGTGTTATCATACTGTAATAATTTCCTGTGTCTGTCTCCACAATGGATGTATCTGTTCCATAGACTTGTAATTTACAGTTTGCTTATCAAGGTTCTCCAACTTCAAATTGCATCTTCACCTTCTGCTTTTCCTATACTTTCATACAAGCCATTTCCAATTGTTGACGCATTCTTTAAATATGGCAATATCACAGATCAAGTTAGATAAAAGTAAGGAGCTCTTTCGGACTCAGAGGCTTGTCTTTCACTCTGTACTAATGTTATTGGTCCGAGTCTCTGAATTTGTGGCTTCCTTAGTGCCACAGTACAAACACTTAAGGCACAAACAAAATAAACCATTCCAAAGTTAATATATGCTCTTATCAAACTCCTGTGCTTCGGAAGCAGCAGGAAATAGCCACCCAGCTGTGGTATAAAAATTCATAGCAGCAGAATTCACAAAAGCCACAAGGTAGGAACAACCCAAATGTCTATCAACAGATGGATGGATAAACAAAGTATGGTATATATACATACAAAGAAATACGTGAATTTTGGGATCTAATCATTAGACCAGGCCCTGCCTTTAGCAATTCATTAATTTTTATTTTTAAAAAAATAGCCTTTTTTTTGAGATTTTCTTACTTTAATAGGAGCTTTTATTTATGTTTTCTTATTGAAGTATAGTTGCTGTACAATATTATATAAGTTACAGGTGTACAATATAGTGCTTCACAATTTTTAAAGTTTATACTCCATTTATAGTTATTATAAAATATTGGCTGTATTCCCCATGTTGTGCAATATATCCTTGTAGCTTACTTTATACCTAAGAGTTTGTACCTCTTAATCCCCTACACCTGTGTTGCCCTACCCCCCCCACCCCGTCTCTCTCCCCACTGGTAACCACTAGTTTGTTCTCTATATCTGTAAGTCTGCTTCTATTTTGTTATAGTCACTAGTTTGTTGTATTTTTTAGATTCCACATATAAGTGATTTCATACAGCACTTGCCTTTCTCTGTCTGACATTTCACTTAGCATAATGCCCTCCAAGTCCATCCATGTTGCTGCAAATAGCAAAATTTTATTCTTTTTTATGGCTGAGTAGTATTCCATTCTGTATATATGACACATCTTCTTTATCCATTCATCTGTTAATGGACATTTAGATTGCTTTCATATCTTGGCAATTGTAAATAATGCAGGTATGAACATTGGGGTGCATGTATCTGTAGGAATTAGTGTTTTTGGTTTTTTTGGATATATACCCAGGAGTGGAACTACTGGGTCATATGGCAGTTCTATTTTTAGTTTTTTGAGAAGCCTCCATACTGTTCTCCACAGTGGCTGTACCAATTTACATACCCACCAACAGTGAACAAGGGTTCCCATTTCTCCACATCCTGGTCAACATTTGTTATTTGTGTTCTTTTTGATGACAGCAATTCTGACAGGTGTGAGATGATATCTCATTGTGATTTTGATTTGCATTTCCCTGATGATTAGCAATGTTGAACATCTTTTCACATGCCTGTTGGCCATCTGCATATCCTCTTTGGAAAAATGTCTATTCAATTCTTCTGCCCATGTTTTAATCAGATTGTTTCTTTTTTTGATGTTGAGTTGTATGAGCTGTTTATATGTGTTGGTTATGAACCCCTTATCAATCATATCATTTGCAAATATTTTCTCCCATTCAGTAGGTTGTCTTTTAATTTTGTTAATGGTTTCCTTTGCTGTTTAGTTTGTTCAATTTTAATTAAGTTAACATTTAATTTTAAGTTTAATTAGGTCCCATTTACTCATTTATTTCTTAAAATATTAAGGAAAAATAGATTATAACTTAGATCTGATTTGTAAATATTGCCTCTTCTTTTTTCATCCATGAGATAAGTATAAACCATGGGAAAGTCCAAAGTAGAAAAAACGATATTGTTTACCTCTGTCTCTCCTGTTTTGCTGCTCTCCTGTTTTGCTGTTTTGCTGCAAGGTATTTCAGGCCAGGAACTGTGTCTGCCTAATCTTTGTAGCCTCAGAACCTAACACAGTGCTTGGCACAAAATAAGTGCTCAATAAATGCTTGTTCAGTATTGTTGATTCAACTGGGGAGTATTTGTCATCATTAATTGGTGTAATATGGTCCCAGGATGTGCATTATAGGCTATAATACACTGTTGATACAATATGTGAACCTGGCCTAAGACACTACTACACACCACTTGGTTAAGGCCACAGACAACTATGTGCCTTAAAAATTTGGGAATCCAAAGTATAAATCATGCACAGATAGTTTTCTTCTCCCAGGGTCCCAAATTCAGGGTAGTGGTGACATTCCTATGCATCACATTCTAAAATGCACACCATGGGCTTCAAGGGATCTCAGTACCCTAGATGATTTTCATAAACAAGAGTTTTGAAGGACCTTTTAGAATTATCTATAGCAGTCTTTCAAAATATTGAGTAGAGGAGCAATTGTATTCCTAGGACAGTGTGCTACAGCAGAGGCAAAATTGCCACATGTGCCAATGCAGGTTAAACACAAAGAATAAATAGAAATTAAGCTGTACCTAGTTATTTCATACTTTTGCCCCAAACTTCATTTATCCGTAAAATTTCAGTGTTTAAAACTTAATATTTTGAGCTCTACCCACCACCAGTCCCTCCCATCAAGCCTCTTAGATAGCCTCATCCACCAGAGGGCAGAGAGCAGAAGCAAGAAGAACTACAGTCCTGCAGCCTATGGAAAAAAAACCACATTCACAGAAAGATAGACAAGATGAAAAGGCAGAGGGCTATATACCAGATGAAGGAATAAGATAAAAACCCAGAAAAACAACTAAATGAAGTGGAGATAGGCAACCTTCCAGCAAAAGAATTCAGAATAATGATCGTGAAGATGATCCAGGACCTCGGAAAAAGAATGTAGGCAAAGATCAAGAAGATGCAAGAAATGTTTAACAAAGACCAAGAAGAATTAAAGAACAAACAAACAGAGATGAACAATACAATAACTAAAATAAAAACTACACTAGAAAGAATCAATAGCAGAATAACTGAGGCAGAAAAACGGATAAATGACCTGGAAGACAGAATGGTGGAATTCACTGCTGCAGAACAGAATAAAGAAAGAGAATGAAAAGAAATGAAGACAGCCTAAGAGACCTCTGGGACAACATTAAATGCAACAACATTCGCATTATAGGGGTCCCAGAAGGAGAAGAGAGAGAGAAAGGACCAGAGAAAATATTTGAAGAGATGATAGTCGAAAACTTCCCTCACATGGGAAAGGAAATAGCCACCCAAGTCCAGGAAGAGTAGCGAGTCCCATACAAGATAAACCCAAGGAGAAACATGCCGAGACACATAGTAATCAAATTGGCAAAAATTAAAGACAAAGAAAAATTATTGAAAGCAGCAAGGGAAAAACAACAAATAACATACAAGGGAACTCCCATAAGGTTAACAGCTGATTTCTCAGCAGAAACTCTACAAGCCAGAAGGGAGTGACATGATATATTTAAAGTGATGAAAGGTAAGAACCTACAACCAAGATGACTGTACCCCACAAGGATCTCATTCAGATTCGATGGAGAAATCAAAAGCTTTACAGACAAGCAAAAACTAAGACAATTCAGCACCACCAGACAAGCTCTACAACAAATGCTAAGTGGGAAACACAAGAGAAGAAAAGGACCTACAAAAACAAACCCAAAACAATTAAGAAAATGGTCATAGGATCATACATATCGATAATTACCTTAAACGTGAATGGATTAAGTGCTCCAACCAAAATGATACAGGCTTGCTGAATGGATACAAAAACAAGACCCAAATACATGCTGTCTACAAGGGACCCACTTCAGACCTAGGGACACATACAGACTGAAAGTGAGGGGATGGAAAAAGGTATTCCATGCAAATGGAAATCAAAAGAAAGCTGGAGTAGCTATACTCATATCAGATAAAATAGACTTTAAAATAAAGACTGTTACAAGAGACAAGGAAGGACACTACATAATGATCAAGGGATCAATCCAAGAAGAAGATATAATTATAAATACACATGCACCCCACATAGGAGCACCTCAATACATAAGGCAACTGCTAACAGCTATAAAAGGAAATTGACAGTAACACAGTAATAGTTGGGGACTTTTACACCTCACTTACACCAATGGACAGATCATCCAAAATGTAAATAAATAAGGAAACAGAATCTTTAAATGACACAATGAACCAGATAGATTTAACTGATATTTATAGGACATTCCATTCAAAAACAGCAGATTACACTTCCTTCTCAAGTGCTCACGGAATATTCTCCAGGATAGATCACATCTTGGGTTACAAATCAAGCCTCAGTAAATTTATGAATATTGAAATCATATCAAGCATCTTTTCTGACCACAATGCCATGAGATTAGAAATGAATTACAGAAAAACAAAACAAAACAAAAAAAAAAACATATGATCATCTCAATAGATGCAGAAAAACCTTTTGATAATATTCAACACCCATTTATGATTAAAAAAAACTCTTCAGAAAGTGGACATAGAGGGAACCTAACTCAATATAATAAAGGTCATATATGACAGACCCACAGCAAACATCATTCTCAATGGTGAAAAACTGAAAGCATTTCCTCTAAGATCAGGAACGAGACAACGATGTCCACTCTCACCACCATTAACTGTCACTGTTTGCTATACATAGAGAATCCTAAAAATGCCACCAGAAAACTATTAGAGCTAATCAATGAATTTGGTAAAGTTGCAGGACACAAAATGAATGTGCTGAAATCTCTTGCATTCCTATACACTAATGAAGAATATGAAAGAGAATTTAAGGAAACACTCCCATTTACCATTGCAACAAAAAGAATAAAATACCTAGGAATAAACCTACCTAGGGAGATAAAAGACCTGTATAGGGGGGGAAAACCGTGGTGGGGTGGGGATGGTGGTGTGCTGAATTGGGTGATTGGGATTGACATGTATACACTGATGTGTATAAAATTGATGACTAATAAGGACCTGCAGTATAAAAACAAACAAACAAACAAAAAAGAAGAACTAATACTAAACTTTCTTTGGGTTATTTGTATGGAAATATGTTAATATAAATGTTTCAGACATTACATGAAATTTCTAAAAATCTTATATGTTCTGGTATAATGTTATAAGTCATAATTCTAGTTATTACTTTAAAATGTGTATCTCAGAAATAACTAAATTTCCTTGTCAATTGCATTATTATGAACTTTCGTCAAATCTTTAACCGTGGTCATTTTTAAGTCTTTTGTCATTTACAGAGAGTTCTGGGTGTACTCTGATGCTTTTGCAAAGATGTTCCTATAAAAGGGTTTCATCTTCAAGGAATTCTTGGAAAAGACTCTGACAAGTACAGGTTTCTGGTAACTGACTATACTGCTGACCTGAATGAATAAGCATTTTCAGAACTCTAATGGAAAACTGATGAATTCATAAAAGTGCTAAAAAAATATCAGGATGAAAAAAAATTAATTACATGGGACTGAGTGAACTGATGGGGATGATTATAATTTTTGTGACTTTCTGTCTGAATAAAAACAAATCCCACAAGGACTCAGAAAAAAAAACACTTAATATTTTGAAGTATATTCCATAAACTAGTATTTAAAAACTTGCAATAATATAATATTTTAGCAAGTTCCTAACCTTGGATCTACTGCTAATTATGTAGCTTTGGTCAAGAAATCTCTGGACTCCTCATTATTGGTTTAGATTAGTCAAAAATAAACAGATCCACCTTGCACAACTTTAATCTTTAATCTTTTGGTTGTGGTTTTGTGTAGCACTTTTAAGGATGACTTTGAGGCTGTCTCAACTCTATAGGAACATGCCATGATGACTCAACAATCTGTCATGGGCATGCAAAGAAGGAGGGTGAAATGTGTGCAGTGCTGTATGTAGGTTCCATTTTTGTTTATACTGTTCTAAATTAGTTTTAAGGTTTCTTCAGTTCTAGAAGTCTAATTCTATTTATAAATGTAGAAATTATGTTAATGATATATTACCAATGAAAAATTATAACTATGTGTAAGTCCCTTCTGTGTATACATATTTTAGCATAGAATAAATTCTGGAAAGATACTCATTGAATTGTTACCTGATAATCTCTGGTTGGTAGAAATAATAATGTTTATTTTTGTCTTTATTTTCTATTTTTCTTTCATAATCATGTTTTGCTTTCGTAATAAAATGGTGACACATTTTTAATGTCTTATTCTAAAACAGGTACTTAAGTGAATTTCCAAATTACATATTTTAACAGGTATAAAATTAAAGTTAATTAAATCATGTTAGATGAATCATTTATTTACTATAATAAGCAAAATGAGTCTGATATCACCAAATAGTATTTTATGTACATATTTAATACTAGAGCCTTTCTAAGAAAATGTTTAAAATTGAAAATAATTATACATGCTTCCAGTAAAATTTACAATAGTACAAAAAGAGTATAGAGTAAAAAGTAATCTTCCTCTTATCTGAGACTTCTAGTCTTTTTCCCAAAGACAAATACAATTAGTGGTTTCTTATATACCATTACAAAAATCTTCAGATGATATATAAGCATATGTGTGTATTTATACATTCTTATAGAGAAATAGAAGCATCCTATATATAGCATGGTATATTTTTATTTACTTTGTCATGATAATATGTATTAGAGATCATTTCCTATTAGCGCATGTAATTCTACTCCATTCTTACTCTGGACTGCATAATATTCTGTTTTATGGATGAACCATAATTTGTTCAAATTACTCTCAGAAAAGTTGTACTGATTTACATCCTCACTAATCATGTATGAGAATGCTAGTTTTGTTAAATCCATGCCAACATGATATAGTATCGAACCTGGATCTTTTATTTATCTGATTGGTGGGAAATGATAACTTGTTTTAATTGGTGTTGCTTGAATTATGAGTACTGTGATATCTTTCCAAATTTTTTATATTTTATTCTGAGAATTGCCTGTTGCTGTCCATTCCTCATTTTTCCATTGTATTTTTTCTAAGCTTTTTCTTCCAGAAATAGTTAATGAGTTAACAGATGATAATAAAACATTATCTAAAATTAGTTTCTTATAAGTTGTTTGTCATTTGTATCTTTAAAAACATAGATTCGGTTCCACTTAGTTCAATAAACATCTAAGGGAAACTTTCTAAATGCAGAGGTGTAGACCCTGGGGGAGACAAAAAGGTTAAGTGGATAAATGGATAAAGGGTTATCTCGGGGAACTCATTATTTAATACAGAAAATGTAAACAAAAGACATGCTCTAAAAATAATATTATGAGGCTGTAGGAGAGCACAAGAAATTACTTTGACAGATTGAAGTCAAGGAAGGTTTAATGGAGTAGGTGTCATGTGAACTGTGCTTTGAAGGACAAATGTATTGGTTTCCTACAGCTGCTGTAATAAAGTACCGCAAATTGGGTGCTTTAAAACAGCAATAATTTGGGACTTCCCTGGCTGTCCAGTGGTTAGGACACTGTAAAGGGCGTGGGTTCAATCCCTGGTCAGGGAACTAAGATCCTGCAAAAGCCACATGGCCAAAAAATTTTAAAAATAAAACAGCAGAAGTGTATTGTCTCACCGTTCTGGAGGCTAGACACCCAAAATTAAGGTATTGGCAGGCCCATGCTGTCTCTGAAACCTGCGGTAGAATCCTTCCTTGCCTCTTCCTAGCTTCTGGTGGTGGCCAGCAATCCTTGGCATCCCTTGACTCATGGCTCCAACAATCCAATCTCTGCCTCTGTTGTCACCTTGCCATCTTCACATTGTCTTCTCCCTGTACCTATCTGTGTCTGTGTCCATATTTCCTTTTTATAACGACAGCAGTCATTTTGGACTAGGACCTCCCTAATGACCTCATCTTAATTTAACTTGATCATCTGCAAAGACCCTACTTCCAAATGAAGTCACATTCACAGGCATTCTCCTCAACAGGGAAGAACAGGGGGCTGTTGGTAGAGAGTGGATATCCTAGGAGAAGAGAATAAAATGGGTAAAGACTTGTCAGTAGGAAATGCAGGGCATGTCCAGAAAACATCAAGTACTTTGTCCAGTTTTTCGAGTGCGTGTTGCAAGTAAGAAAACAGTGGGAGGGCTTCCCTGGTGGCGCAGTGGTTGAGAGTCCGCCTGCCGATGCAGGGGACACGGGTTCGTCCCCCGGTCCGGGAAGATCCCACATGCCGTGGAGCGGCTGGGCCCGTGCTGCTGAGCGGCTGGGCCCGCTGCTGAGCCTGCGCGTCTGGAGCCTGTGCTCCGCAGCGGGAGAGGCCACAGCAGTGAGAGGCCCGCGTATCGCAAAAAAAAAAAAAAAGAAAAAGAAAACAGTGGGAGAGGATCTTGTGTGCATTTGTTCTCCAGGGAATGGACAACCACTGAAGTTTTCAATCAGAGAGTGCCCAGTTCAATCATGGGTGCCTTAAGGAGACTGCTGTAGCTGTGCAAAGAATGAATGGGATGGGGGAACTAGTGAAGGCAGGAAGACCGGAGAGGAAATGATTGCAGCTGCCCCAGAGAGGTCAGACAGCAATGAACCTGTAAAGACAGTAGGTTAGGGCATCTGCGCTCACCCTCAGACCCTACAGAAGGGCTGCTTGCTTGTGGTTTGAAAATACCTGCAATCCAGAGGGATCCCCTAGCCCCATCAGAAAAATTGCTTGAAATATATTTCTTCATCTGACTGGGTTGCTTTAAGAGTGACAGTATTTCACTTTGACAAAGATTACACATGTTGCTTACTCTGAAAGAGACCCCAGGGTTGTTTATGACTCTCTAGAAGGCTTTTCTTTCTGCTTTTTTTCTTAGTATTTTCAGACTGACTCATCAACATCTTGGGCTAGAAAATGAAATTTGAAAAACGTCTTCTCCTTTAAGTTCTTAAGAGTTTTTCTGCACCATTAGCTCAAAAGAGCATATAAAAGTGGGTTAATGGCTGAATTAAGCTGTGCCAGCCAGGCAGATATTGTCTGCGTCTGAGGAGGAAGCGTCCACCCACTGTTTACCATTGTGCTTGCCTGCGATATGCTTGCAATTATGTAGGGGATCCAACAACAAAAGAAAATAAAAGTCACCAGAAATAGATGAAACGTGCCCTTGTATTCAGAAGCAGGGCCGTTGCACATTTCAAAATGTCCTGTTTTCTGCTCCATGGAGAAAAGGCACTGAATATGTATAAAGTATCAGCCATTTTCTAAGACAAAGTAGGGCTCCTATCTGCAGTTGTTTCTCTTGAGATCCTCAAATACATTTAGAATCTTCTTGGCTCTTCTCTACAGAGAAGGCTATACTTGGTTTCACCTTTCCCAGCAATTGACTTTCAAAGTCACGTAGCCAGTTGGCTTGATCACTAGTTACTTCTGTTTTTCCAACATAACACAATGTGCCAACACACAGGTAGCAAACAAGAAGAACAAAACTTTATAAGCCTGACACAGGTTAGCCTGAGTGCCCAGTGTTGCAAGTAGCTGGCCAGTATTCAGAAGGCCACCATCTTACAAGGAGGAAACCTTGAAAAGGAAACTTAAATTCAGATCCAAATCCCAGTGCTAATACTTGTTTTAAAGATACTCTACATTCTGTGCCAGACACTGTTCATCTATCTGTACACATTGTAGCTGATGTGTATGCTCAAGGTGTGCAGTAGACCAAAAAGCTATTGCCCAGATAGACGAAGCAAATGCATTAGGCTGAGTTCTAACTGATAGCATAGCAGTTATAATTGCTATTACCAGGTGATCCTGGTAGTAAAGCTGAATTCAAAACACAAAAACTACGCTAAAAATGTTTGTATCAAGATTAGTGACTCGATTATTATACATTCTCTTAACACAGTGTTATAAATTCTAACCTCAAATGTATTCATTGCCCTCTGGAAGAGTTAGATACCCGTTTTTCAGAGTAATTTGACTTTAATACAGAAAGGCTTTTGTAGACAGTCTATTCACTTATTCAACACTTTTAGTACCTTTCAGTGGTGGGAGCTGAAGTATCCCCTAAGCTATTCAATTGTCTTTTAGAATAAACAAATATATAAACACCTTAACAGCAAATATCAGTGTAGGAAAATCTACCCAAGCAGTACTTTTTTTAAACCAGAAATAATCATCACACTGCATTATTCTTGTATTCAAGAACATGGAGAAATAAAGATCACTTTAAAAAGCCTCTTTCCCTTAAAATACAATAACAGGGGGCTTCCCTGGTGGTGCAGTGGTTGAGAGTCCACCTGCCAATGCAGGGGACACAGGTTCGTGCCCCGGTACAGGAAGATCCCACATGTCGTGGAGCGGCTGGGCCCGTGAGGCGTGGCCGCTGAGCCTGCACGTCCGGAGCCTGTGCTCCGCAACGGGAGAGGCCGCAACAGTGAGAGGCCTGCGTACCGCAAAAAAAAAAAAAAAAAAAAAAAAAAACAGGAAAGAAAAGCATTCAGAACCACTCTTTTTTAGTATTGTGTGTACTCAGGAAATAAAGACATTTATTTAGTGAAGTATAGATATTTTAAAGTAATAGCAACTACTATAGGAAGATTTGCAGAGAAAAATCTCTTCATGTTTACCCCCTTTTTCCTTTTTGCCTCCCTCTATTTCTTTTACCTCCTTCCCTCTTTTCTTTTTCTTTCATGTTCTTCCTTGATTTTGGTCCTTTTCACTTTTACTTTCATCTTCCTTGTTAAATTTTCTTCTTTTTTCTTTTTTCCCTTTGACTTTTCTTCTCTTTCCCCATCACATTTTGTAAATATAGTTTCATATGCAATATTATTAGCTATTTCATTAAATTTTAAACTTATATTAGTTATTAAATATTTTAATAAAAAACTTCCCCAAATCCAGTCCTGTAACAAATAAAAGAATAAAACTTATGAAGAAATTGATTTTTTTCTGCCTCTTTCTCATTTTACACAATGTTTGCAAATGACTCCACCTTTTCTTATTCAAATAACAGAAGGTAGAAATAAAAGGGAAATATAAAATTACTATTTAATCAAAATCCATTATAATGAGAACTTAAATCACATAGCTTCAGTGATATTGTTTCTCTTACATTTATATTACCAAAGGCAACACAACTGGCAAAATATTTGCCCGTATTTGTCACCCTTGGTTCATAAGAAATATGGACATTATAGAATAAAAATACTTGGTGACAGGAAATATAACAATCACAAGAAATGTTCCTAGGAAAAATGGTGCCTACAGATCAAAGCAAAACATTTGAGATACTAGCAAAACATGGTAACTTCAAAGGTTGTTCTCTGTACAGCTGTGAATCTGCTTTAGGTATAAAACTTGCAAGAACCTGAACACACTGAAAACATTCCAGATTAACTTCCCAGTTTGACAGAAAGCAATTAAGGGCCCAGAAAGGGAGGGTAGTTTGAAACCTAAAGCCCAGAAATTCATTTTAAGATATTCCTTTCTTGGGGAATCTTCTCAGATAAAAGCATGACTGGACACTCCTAACATTTTGTTCAGGAACTGAGTTTAATTAACTACTAATGTTCAAATGAAGGAAGAAGGGCAGATGTAGATGAAGTCCAATTTGAGAATGCATTAAATACCAAAGGTTATGCCAGTAATACCTGGTGTTCTTTCCTTTAGGATTTGTTGCATAGATGACTCAACATCTCTCCATCGCTTTCATTACTTTTGATCAAATGGCATCAAGGCTTCTTCATTATCATCTTCCTTCTAACTGCTCATTTTCTGAGACTTCTTCAATATGCCCCAAGGACACCACCTTTGTTGCAAATAGACTAGGGTTCAGATAAAGTATTGTTCAGAATTAATATTTCAGTACAAACACAATATACTTTTGTACTGAAGTGGAATGAATGTTAATTCCCCTTTGTACATTCAATCAATTTCTCTCTTCTTTTTCCTTGTCTCAGTGATGCCATTTTTCTTCTACAAACGTCAAAATTATTGCCCATGCTCTGCCCAGCATGTACCTACTAAGATTTGCAAGCTTCTTTTTCTATTTGGATCCCTTCCCTGCCAAATGTAGTTTGGTTTTACTGTACATTGGGGCTTTCTTCTTTTTTGCTCTTATATTATAATGCAACCCTCAATTGTCCAACAATAATTCATCAGTGAGGTAAATTGCCCTCATGGCTTATACATGAGTGCCAAGGATCCGTTCTTGTTGCTTGTTTAGAGCTTGTTGAGACCTTCTTCTGTGCTGAGAAAACTTCAAAAGAGCAGAGCCATGTTTTGCCCACCTGGGCCTTAACAAAGAAGTGAAGCAGGGCCACTGTACGGACATGGTTCCAGCCTACTCAGCTCACTCCAGCTGAGATGATCCATCACTATGCTTAAAATTATCCCTTTCATTGTCAAGTAAATCCAGAACAGATTACATGTCCTATTTTTGTGCTAATGTTTAATCCTCATAATACCCAAGGTAGGAAAACTGAAGGTATAATCAATCAGTATCCCCTTCCGAGGGTAAAGTGAGCCATAGGAGGAAGATGAGATTTAAGGCACTTTCCAACATTACAAATCACGATCTAAAGCATCTATATTTGTGACTATGCTTAAAGTGTTTTATCGGGGAAAAAGAATTATGAATTGGATCTGGGGGATAATAACAGTACTTAACTCATAGGGTAATAAGGATTAAATGAGATAATGCTTGTAAAGCACTTAACATAGTGCCTGGTTAGTACTCAAAGATGCTAGTAGTTACTAGTATTCACTATTAATTAATGTATTAATTAATGTATTATCCATTAATCTACACTCCCTCACAGTTCCTTTTGTACTAAGTAATACAAATATCATATAAAAGTAGGCAGTGTTGTTAAGCGTTTAAACTAAACAAGAAGTGATTTTTAAAAAGCATGTATATTTTTTCCACCCAAATTTATCTTGGGTTTTTCTAAACACAGGTATTTGATTAAGAAAATAGGATGTCACTTTTAGGAACCTAATTTTTTATATTACATTATTCTCAATAATGTGCTATCTTGCTCTTGAGACAAAATATTGGAACTGAAGATGAACCCAAAAATCTCCACTAAAAATGTTTTCACTTTTTCCTTTTATCTCACTCCTTTAATGTGAAACTAGATAAGTATTGTCCTATTTTTCCATTCTGATAATGGTGAGGAATCTCAGAAATCAATTAAATGTCCAATAAGGCACATTTGTGATATCCGCTTGCCCTGACAACTGACAGCTGTGATATTGCTCCCTTTGGACACACATTTTTTTTCTATTAAGTACTATGGCTTAAGACTATATGTGTCTAGTTTTAAATAATTTTCTCTCATCATTTTTGTGTTCCTTTAAAAACAAGTGAGAAACAGGCAGTCTAATACACTGTTGGTAAGAGTATAAATTGCTACAACATATTTGGAGATCAATTTAACAATTTTTATTAAAATTTTAAATGTTCATACTCTCTATTCTTGCAATTTTACTTCTAGGGGTTTTCCTTACAGAAAAATTTACATAAGTACACAGAAACATATGTACTAGGACACCGCAAGCACTGTTTACAGTGCAATAACAGTGTCCCTAACTCAAAGTCCATCAGTAAGGGAGCTGGTTAAATATAATATGATGCATTCAGACATAGAATACTATACAGTTGTTGAAAAGATGAACTAAATAGGCATGAAAACAATGGAGGAATGGATACAAAATCACTAACAGTGGTTATTTCCCTGTTATTATGATGGATCTTTACTTATTTTCTTCATTATATATTTTATTAATAGTGGAATGTTCAAAATAGGAATAAATTGCTTTTGTTAGCAGGAATACACACAGATTTAAATATATAATAAATACATCTAAAAACTCAAAGCAGAGTGGTTAGTTGAGATAAAGCAGGAATAACATCCCTGCTTCTGACTTCAAGTCCAGAGTGCATTTTTTATAACCTCATTTATAGTCTTGCGGAAGCCACATATGGCATCAATGTGTCTATCTATGAATGAGAGAACGCAATTAGATTTGGTAAACTTTTTGTTCTTTTTAAATTTACCATTCTTTAGCCCTCTAGGGCTCCTCCTTCCTTTGCCCCTGCTGGCCTCCTTCTTAATGAGTCACCAGCCCCACCCCAGCTCCCACCGGGCACCCTTGATGACCGTACTATGGTGAATGAGTTTGTTCTCTTGAGGCAGATCCAATTGAAAATTAGTGGCTGCCTATAGTACTGTGCTGAAAAGGGTTCTGAGGACAAATGTGTGACATAGGGTCATGATCAGGTAGAGATGCTGGTCACGAGGGAGGGTGTTACCACACATGTGTCTTGGATTTGCTAACTCAGACCATGAGTATCACGATGATTATCATCCCCAGAGCTACCAGGATATTCTCAGCTTTTCCCTAGGGTTAAGGATTCAGGACATGAATAAGTTTGAAACCTGGCAAAACAAAAAGCAAACCCCCAACACATTAAGGCATTGTGTCTGGAGTGGTCATTTGCATCACTATTCTATTTGGTCTCCCCAGTGGCTTTGAAAAATATAGGAGGATTATCAATTGCCCAAAATTGTCCTACTCCCTTTGAATGGTTCATTTTTCCTTGAGTATTAAGAATTCTTATAATCTATTTCCTGTATTATCACAGTGTCTTGGAGTAATAGAATCACAGATCTATTTCATTCTTTTGCCGCTGAGCATAACTATACTCAAACTGGCCCTGTTCTTATACTTTTATCTCCAGGAGGCTCTATAGCTTTAGAATTCAGCATCCTAAACTTTCTTCGTTCATATACAGATCTACTAAATTACTCCATATTACCTTATTTTAAAGTCTATCACACATCCTATTAAAGTTATACTATTCCAAATTCAACTCTTGTATATTTTATCTTCTCAGTTGAGTAAATATCCAAAAATGTTAACAATCAATGTTGCATTGAACCAAACTAGTGATAAATATTGTCCTTCTAAAGATTCCTAAAAATGTGAATCTTATTTACCCAAGTTCATAGCCAATGGAAATGTCTTTGAAAATTGTGAATAGATGCACTAAAATAATTTTTTTTTTTTTAAGTATAGGTGGGAAGGGACCAGGCGTTATACAGCTGACTGCTGAGTCTGGGGTTCTTTCTGTATTGAACGTTTTTCTAAGTGTATAGCCATTGAGCTTCAAGAGGACCACAAGTTTACAAAGAAAAGACTAAAATTCAATAATAATTCAAGCATTCTTTTCCTTTCTTACCCTTTGTTTTGGGTGTATGGGAAGCTAAGAATGGGGCATCTCACTTTGAGTTCAGAATGACAAATAATTATTTTGATAGTTTATTTTCCAAAGCATAAATATCTCCTGGGAGACCTATACTTGGCTTCAAATTTCTTAATAGGAGATTCTTACAAGTCTCTTCTTTCAAGTCTGATTCCTACATGGCCTGTTTTAGGTTGAGCTAGATTAATAAAAGACAAAAGTTGCCCATAAAATTTCTGGAGTTCACTTCAACTGGTCCAAGCCAGAGCAGAAAGCTGGAAGTGCGTCACAGAGGAGAGCGCAGCCACAGGGGTGCGGAAGGCAAAGCACAGGGATTCCCGCACAGAGGACCGGTGCCGACCAGCACTCACCAGCCTGAGAGGCTTGTCTGCTCACCCACTGGGGCGGGTGGGGGTTGGGAGCTGAGGCTCCGGCTACGGAGGTCAGATCCCAGGGAGAGGACTGGGGTAGGCTGAATGCAGCCTAAAGGGGGCTACCATGCCACGGCTAGCCGGGAGGGAGTCTGGGAAAAAGTCTGGAACTGCCTAAGAGGCAAGAGACCATAGTTTTGTGGTGCGCGAGGAGACAGGATTCAGAGCACCGCCTAAACGAGCTTCAGAGATGGGAGCGAGCGAAAGCTATCAGCACGGACCCCAGAGACGGGCATGAAACGCTAAGGCTGCTACTGCCGCCACCAAGAAGCCTGTGTGCGAGCACAGGTCACTATCCACACCTCCCCTCCCGGGGGCCTGTGCAGCCCGCCACTGCCAGGGTCCCGTGATCCAGCGACAACTTTCCCGGGAGAACACACAGTGCGCCTCAGCCTGGTGCAAACGTCATGGCAGCCTCTGCCACCGCAGGCTCGCCCCGCATTCCGTACCCCTCCCTACCCCCGGTCTGAGTGAGCCAGAGCCCCCTGCTTCTTTAACCCCGTCCTGTCTGAGCAAAGAACAGACGCCCTCAGGGGACCTACGTGCAGAGGCGGGGCCAAATCCAAAGCTGAACCCCAGGAGCTGTGCGAACAAAGAAGAGAAAGGGAAATCTCTCCCAGCAGCCTCAGGAGCAGGGGATTAAATCTCCACAATCAACTTGATGTACCCTGCATCTGTGGAATACCTGAATAGACAACAAATCATCCCAAAACTGAGGTGGTGGACTTTGGGAGCAACTGCAAACTTCAGGTTTGCTTTCTGCATTTAATCTGTTTCTGGTTTTATGCTTATCTTAGTTTAGTATTTAGAGTTTATTATCATAGGTAGATTTGTTTATTAATTTGGTTGCTGTCTTCCTTTATTTTTTTAATATATATATTTTTTCTTTTTCTCTTTTTGTGAGTGTCTATATGTATGCTTCTTTGCGTGATTTTGTCTGTATAGCTTTGCTTTTACCATTTGTCCTAGGGTTCTGTCTGTCCGTTTTTTTATTTGTTTTGTATAGTTTTCAGCTCTTGTTATCATTGGTGGATTTGTTTTTTGGTTTGGGTGCTCTCTTCTTTCTTCTTTCCTTTTCTTTTTTTTATTACTTTATAATTTTTAAAATGTTAATAATTTTTTATTTTAATAACTTTATTTTCTTTTACTTATTTATTTTCTCTCTTTTCTTCTGAGCCGTGTGGCTCACAGGGTCTTGGTGCTCCGCCTGGGTGTCAGGCCTGTGATTCTGAGGTGGGAGAGCCGAGTTAAGGACATTGGTCCACCAGAGAACTCCCAGTTCCATGTAACATCACAAGGCAAAAGCTCTCCCAGAGATCTCCATCACAATGCTAAGACCCAGCTCCACTCAACGACCAGCAATCTACAGTGCTGGACACCCCATGCCAAACAACTAGCAAGACAGGAACACAATCCCACCCATTAGCACAGAGGCTGCCTAAAATCATAATAAGGTCACAGACACCCCAAAACAAACCACCTGACATGGTCCTGCCCACCAGAAAGACAAGATCCACCCTCATCCAACAGAACACAAGCACCAGTCCCCTCCACCAGGAAGCCTACATAAGCCACTGACCAACCTTAGCCACCGGGGGCAGACACCAAAAACAACAGGAACTACGAACCTGCAGCCTGCAAAAAGGAGACCCCAAACACAGTAAGTTAAGCAAAATAAAAAGACAGAGAAACACACAGCAGATGCAGGAGCAAGGCAAAAACCCACCAGACCAAACAAATGAAGAAGAGACAGGCAGTCTACCTGAAAAACAATTCAGAGTAATGATAGTAAAGATGATCCAAAATCTTGGAAATAGAATGAAGAAAACACAAGAAACGTTTAACAAGGACCTAGAAGAACTAAAGAGCAAACAAACAATGATGAACCACACAGTAAATGAAATTAAACATTCTCTAGAAGGAATTAATGGCAGAATAACTGAGGCAGAAAAACGAATAAGTGACCTGGAAGGTAAAATAGTGGAAATAACTATTGCAGAGCAGAATAAAGAAAGAGGAATGAAAAGAGTTGAGAACAATATCAGAGACCTCTGGGACAACACTAAATGTACCAACATTCAAATTATAGGGGTCCCAGAAGAAGAAGAGAAAAAGAAAGGGCCTCAGAAAATATTTGAAGAGATTATAGTTGAAAACTTCCCTAATATGGGAAACGAAATAGTCAATCAAGTCCAGGGAGCGCAGAGAGTCCCATATAGGATAAATCCAAGGAGAAACACGCCAAGACACATATTAATCAAACTATCAAAAATTAAATACAAAGAAAAAACCGTGTCCCCTGCATCGGCAGGTGGACTCTCAACCTCTGTGCCACCGGGGAAGCCCTCAAGTATCCTTTCTGACCATAATGCTATGAGAGAAGATATCAATTCAAGGAAAAAATCTGTAAAAAATACAAACACATGGAGGCTAAACAATACACTACTAAATAACCAAGAGATCACTGAAGAAATCAAAGATGAAAAGAGGAATGAAAAGAGTTGAGAACAATATCAGAGACCTCTGGGACAACACTAAATGTACCAACATTCAAATTATAGGGGTCCCAGAAGAAGAAGAGAAAAAGAAAGGGCCTCAGAAAATATTTGAAGAGATTATAGTTGAAAACTTCCCTAATATGGGAAACGAAATAGTCAATCAAGTCCAGGGAGCGCAGAGAGTCCCATA
>NW_020175662.1:2571154-2603356 GCF_003031525.2 Neophocaena asiaeorientalis asiaeorientalis
TCCCATATAGGATAAATCCAAGGAGAAACACGCCAAGACACATATTAATCAAACTATCAAAAATTAAATACAAAGAAAAAGTATTAAAAGCAGCAAGGGTAAAACAACAAATGACATGCAAGGGAATCGCGATAAGGTTAACAGCTGATCTTTCAGCAGAAACTCTGAAGACAGAAGGGAGTGGCAGGACATATGTAAAGTGATGAAGGAGAAAAACCTACAACCAAGATTACTCTACCCAGCAAGGATCTCATTCAGATTTGACAGAGGAATTAAAAGCTTTACAGACAAGCAAAAGCTGAGAGAATATTAAAGATATTTTTAAAAAATAGAAAAAGTCACAAATAAACCACATCTAACAATAAAACAAAACAAAACAAAACAAAAAACCCAAAGTGTTGCTAGTTTAAAGAACTGGTAAGTTTATCAGATCGTAACCAAGCAATTCCTAGCCTTAAATTCTAATTAATTAACCCATTCCAACCCAATTCCTCACTCCCAGGGACCAGAAAACCTTTTATAAATCAAAGATTTTATTTATTTATTTATTTATTTATTTATGGCTGCTCCAGGCAGCATGCAGGATCTTAATTTCCCCTGTATTGGGAACTTGTAGTCTCAACCACTGGACCGCCAGGGAAGTCCGAATTCAAAGATTACTTGATGTCTACTAATGAAGAAATGTGAAAATATCACCCCCTTTAAAATTCTTTTCACACAGGACCAGATTCTGTAAAATGCCAAATATGCTAAGAATTGGGGACATTCATCTAATTTTTGCTTAAATCTCACTGTAAGCCCAATGGAACCTGAAGATATTTGAATTCTCTTATTGCACACTCACACAAATACATACACACAATTTTTTTTTTTTAGTAAAACTGAAATTGCAAGGCATTTCTCATCTGACTTGAGTAAAATTATCCTTAATATTTTTACACATCTCCAAAGGAAATCCTTTTTCAAAAAGCTAATCCCATTTATTTCTGTAGGAATTGGAGTACAAAATATAAAGTACCTAGACCTAAGATGCTGTAAATCATGAGTTGCTGTTTCCAAAGAATCTAAAGCTCAAACCACAAGGTTGATACACAGTCAAATTCCTGCATTTTGCTGCCTTTCTTCAAAACTCCAAACTCAAAACTTCACTGAAATAATTTCTAAAACAAGCTGAGGAAATGTGAGGCTACGTGTGCTGTCACACTTAATGCACTGAGGCCAGTTGTGTTAGATATGTTCTGGGGTAAAGAGGAACAGAACTGTATTCTTAAGATTTATATTAGACAACGGTCCAGCTCACTTTAATTTAAAAAATGTAATAACATATAATTCATATACCATTCAACCATTACCACTATCTAATTCTAAAACATTTTCATCCCCCTCAAAAGAAATCCCATACCATTGGCAGTCGCTCTCCCTCTCCCCCAGCCCCTGGCAACCACTAATCTGCTTTCTGTCTCTATAGATTTGCCTATTTTGGACATTTCATATAAATGGAATCATATAACATATGGCCTTTGGTATTTGGCTTATTTTACTTAGCTTAATGTTTTCAAGGTTTATCCATGTTGTAGGAATATCAGCACTGCATCACTTTTATAGCTAAATTTCATTGTATGGGTGGATATACCATATTTTGTTTATCTATTCATCAACTGATGGACATTTGGATTGTTTCCACCTCTTGGCTATGTGAATAGCGCTGCTATGAATAAAATACGAGCATTTTTTTTGAGTATCTGTTTTCAGTTCTTTTGTGGCTATACCTAGAAGTGGTATGGTAATTTTATGTTTAACTTTTTGAGAAACTGCTAAACTGTTTTCCACAGCAGCTGCACCATTTTACATTCATACTAGCAATGTATGGGGATTCCAAGTTCTCCGCATTCTTGCCAACACTTGTTAATTGTCTGTCTTTTTGATTAAAGCTCTCCTAGTTGGTGCAAAGTAATATCTCTTTGTGGTGCTGATTTTCATATTCCTGATGACTAATGATGTTGAGCATCTTTTCATGTGCTTCTTGGCCCTTTGTATATCTTCTTTGCAGAGATGTCTATCCAGATCCTTTGCCCACTTTTTACTTGGGTTACTTGTCTTTTTATTGTTATGATTTCATTTTGTGAGCTTGTCAAGAGCCAGACCCACACATCATCAATATTTAAGAATAAAAGAAACTGTTAGATTTCAATAGGGGGGAAAAAAATCCAGATTTCCTTTTCTTTCAATATAGAAAAAGATATACTTACTAGATTTCCTTTTAAACACACAGTAAAATGACTTAATTTTTAATATTTTTATGAGTTAAAATATTTAGATAGTTCAATTTTATTTGTAATATATGAACTAACAATATCTACCTTACAGGGCTGTTGTAAGAACTAAATGGAATATAAATGGAATCATACAATATGTGGCCTTTGGTGTCTGGCTTATTTCATTTAGTTCACCACTGTATCCCTAGAGCTTCATATAGTGTATCGTATATAATAAGCACTCAAAAACAGAACGAATTTGCAAGTACCTAGTAGAGTCCCACAAGCACATCAGTAAATATGAGTTCCTCCCCTTCCTCTTTAGGAAACTTGAAGGAGGAAAGAATAACCACACTAGAAGAGCCCCTTGAACTATCTAGATTGTGGTACAATATGAATTGAGTCGCTTGCCACTTAAATACTGTGAGATTTATGGAGCCGAGAGGTTTAAAGGATGTGAATGTGGAACTCCACCTATCATCAATGAAAAATGAATATGTTGGAGAATGCTTGGGTTTGGAAAGTTAAAAAGGTCCCCATAGGCTACAGTATTCCTAACTTTGTGACATTGAGTCACTTGTCAACAAATTTCCTGACTTGATGCTCTGAGTGTCAGTGAATTAGACACTCAGTGAGGAAGTGCCCATCATCACGGTGCCTTAAATGGAAAGTGGAAAAGCTAGCATGCGAGGCCTCTTAAGACACTGAGGTGGCTTGAAGACAGAGATATTGTTTATTTTCTGGAAGTGGTTGCAGGGGTACTGTCATAACTGATATTTTATAATTGATATTTTGATTGATAATTGCAATTTCAGGAATCTGTCTCATTATCCCCCAGCCTCCATATAACTAGTTTTATCCTCCAGAAATATTAAGAGGATATTGCATAAATCAGGAAAATTTATTTCCCACCTTCTCATATTATTAATGTCAATGCACACAGCTCAACACAACTAAAAAATCCTTTTTACACATCTTTATAAGCAGTATGAGACTCTGGACCTGAGAAGGGAATCTACTTATTGCAAACTGGAAATGTCATTCTCTGTGATATAAAATTGCCTGTTAGGAGCATGGCAGTTATACAGTTTAACTCTATACAGTTTAAATTAACACAACACGAATAGCTGAAGGCACAAATTAAAAATCATTAGTTTTTTATACTTAAAATATAAAAAAGAAATATTTTAATTTTTAAAAAGTACTCTGTTAATCAACAAACTTCATGTTGCACTTTTTAAAAGGAGATCTGATTTTGATAAAAGAAGTATTTAAAATTGCTTAATAATAATCTTTGAAACAAAAGGAAACTTACCTCTTAAAGCTACTAGACACAGGCAAGCATTGTGAATCTACAAATCTCTTTTAGTTCCAAACCTAATCTGTAGTTAATTTCTTTTCTTCGGGACGCACCAGGCAGAACTGAAAGACCAAGTTATTCTGGTAAATTTGATGAGCTCCCCAAGGTCAATGATTTGGAATACATCTTCTAGCAATGACCCGAGGCTTAACATCTGCTAATTCTGTGCTACTCTAAGACAGTTCTTATCTTACTGGGTCTGAAAAGCAGAATTTCCTTTTAACCTCTGGTATTTCTTAGCAGTTTCTGCCTGTGGTATGATCACCCGATGGTGTACTTTTAGCCAGCTGTGTGTATTCTTGGGGGGTTGTCTGTCTTAAAGAACATTCAGAAAAAAGGAATGGCTAGTTACAAACAGGTGATCGTGTTAGCAGAGGTTTATGGCAGAATTAGACAAAAGCTATTGGAAAGAGGGTGTACATTGTGGAGGAGAGGGTAGCATATCCAATAATGTAAAAAATCATTAGAAATAAATCTGAAAAAAAAAGACCTATCAAGACAGGTAAATGGCTGTTTTTACCTAGGGATCAAATTCTTAGAAATTGAAGCCACGAAAGGTAATTATGTGGCTTTGCAAGCACTCTTTTACTCAGAAACAGCAGTTTTTGTCTAATAAGGCTGCAGGTGCAGAGAGGTGGTAGATGATAGCCATGGAAACATCATCCCTGGGACAACTGGGTGCAGTGAGGGGTGGCAGGGTGGCCCACACACATGGGCAGAAGCCTGCCGTTGTTTTAACATGACCAGTCATATCCACGGCTCTCGCAGTAGTTAGTTCTAAATTGAATTTTGCTTCTCGGGTATGTTTTTCACTCGGGAAATTCAAAACGAGGTCAACAAAGAAATCCATGGCATTGGCATGTTTTAGACACTAGGTGGGATGAATAAAAGAGTTCTCAGGATTCAGGCAATTAAATTGGTTCATCTGCTTTATTCCCCAATCTCTTTATTATTTTTAAAAGCCTATCCTGGATTTTATTTCATAAAGTACTGTGTTCCTCTGAAGTTGTACGTGAATGCTACCCTTATAGGGATATGGGTGTGCTTTCAAAGACATGAGATAAAAGCTTGCCTGTTGACAAATACTACTTTTGTAAATTATATCTTTCCTCTCTTGTATTAGATAATTAAGGATCTCGAAAGTTTTTCTAAAAGCATTTTCTTCAAAGTCATAGCATCCAACAACGATGATTATGCTTATTATACTTACACGAGGCAGAAGTGGAAATTGTTGAAACAATTTGTCCAAATGATCTAACAAATTCACAATTGAGCTATAATGCATCCTGAATTGCTAGGGTACTATCTTAATGAATTTTGCTGCTGTTTGTTCAAATAAAATGGTATTGATTTTAAGGCAATCACAACTGAGATATAGTTCAAATTTCTAATAATTTTCTCAGCAATACAGTTTCATTTCTCACCTGGAAGTAAAAACATGTGTAAATGTGTTGAAATTGTATATTTTGGTAGTACAGTCTCTACATTTTCATAAATTAAAAAAAAATTATAAGATGGGAGCTTAGTTGGGAGTCAAAGTAAGAAAAGATATATTAATATATAAGATCCTTCTTATACTTTTAATTTCTTGATACAATGGTAAGGTGAAGAAATCATAGAGTCCCATAGAGGTAAAAATATATTATGATATTGAGGCTAACTTTGAAAGCAGAACAATACCTGTGTCTCTATTAAGTAAACCTAAGAGGTGGGGTTTATTTAATTGGTTGACTGAATTTTTTAAATTCTGAATTTCCAGATGACCACCTCCACCAACTAGTTCCTTTGCTTCAGCTAGAGTACCGTTCATGGGCATAGATTATTTGTAGTGAACAATTACCCCATATTCACTTTCCTAAGATAAAGAAGGGATATAATTAGGCTAGATAACATCCCTATAATACTTTAAAAATTACCAAAATTATGGTCATTGACTTTCATTCTTATGGAGCAAGTAAAAGCAATTTTTAAAAATGACTGATTGAGGGCTTCCCTGGTGGCGCAGTGGTTGAGAGTCCGCCTGTCGATGCAGGGGACATGGGTTCGTCCCCCGGTCTGGGAAGATCCCACATGCTGCAGAGTGGCTGGGCCTGTGAGCCGTGGCCGCTGGGCCTGTGCGTCCGGAGCCTGTGCTCCGCAGCGGGAGAGGCCACAGCAGTGAGAGGCCCATGTAACGCAAAAAAAAAAAAAAAGACTGAAATTAATACTCCTTATGAGGGAAAACTGAAAATAAGTGCATAATTAAGCATATACAAAGAAAAACATCTTATTCAATAATTGTAATAGAACAATTAAATTTATATTGACTTTAACATCAATGACAAACATATGTTCAAACATTATTGTCAATTACCTACAGCATCACATTGTTATTGACAATTATTAGTCATAGCAAGACAAGCATTTTCATGAATACAAAATATCATGGAAAATGTCACAGAATGCAAAATAACACTTTGCAGTTGTCTAGTTCTTTTTGTTTATCAACGTGTTTTCACATTTGCTATATTATTTTATTCTCAATTTTTAAATAATGAATTTTTTTATACCTCACGCATTTGCACATAATTAAAATTTTCTTTCCACTGAAGAAAAACTAACCAAATATCCAAAAACTCTTCTACCAGTTTTTTTTAACCTAAGTTGTTTTTCAAATGTTGCTCCTTTGATTAACTCCTGTCTCACTGTCTCTGCTTTCCCTTGTTTTATCCTCTGGGAAATATGCTGCTTCAGGAAAATCTTTATCCTCATGATCAGAATTCTTTCATGTTTTCTTTCCTTCTCCCATTGCAAAGGACCACTTAAAGTCTTCCTTGGTAACTATGACATATTCTTCTTTGTTTTATTATACCGATCGTATTGTTTTGCCACCAGATGTATTGTATCGATACTACTCAGACTATTTCCTGTATTTCCCTAATTTGTACCTTTCACTCAGAACATAACATGGAGCAGAGGCAATAAAGATTCAGTAAGGAATCAAGTTTAAAATCAATTGTGTTTGCTTTATGATAAAGGCCGTATCTGTTTGCTCTGATTTCTTTTAAGACATCAGAAACACTATATTCTATACTTTCATGTTTTTATTACAACTATTCCTTGGTTGAAACAGCTGTAAAGTACGTATAACAGTATGTACTTAATAAGTTGTTGTTAGCATAGAAATATCCTTAAGATACTATCTGCTGAATTGTCATTAAAATGAGTCACCAGTCTACATGAAACCAGACCTACCAAGATGATTACTTGTCTTATTTTTACACTTCTTCATTTAACATTTCCTCTGCCCAAACATCTTATTTATTTTTGTGATGTTTTTACTGGGACAGTGGTATCAGTTACTTCTCCAGATTTATTGGTTTATAAAATCTTAGAACATCTGTGTTGAGTCTATTGGCTGGTATGACTGTACAAGTTAGAAGAACTTATAATCTCATCAGTACTATATTTGTTCAAGATTTGTGCATTCTCTATATGTTCAGTTGTTTAGTTGCACTCAGAAACCAGATTATCTACTACTTTATTCTTGATGTCATCTTGTGTACAAATTACCCAACCATGAATTTCCATGGAAATTATTTGTGGCAAATGTTGACTTGTATCGGCCAGAGACTTTTGCTTCCACCACTGCCATTGGTGCCCCTTGCATGTCTCACGATGACTGTTATAGTTCATGCTGAGGAAATGTGTGATTGACCATGAAAAAACACAGTGTCATTTTGACTTGTTTTATCTTTTTGAATTGGACTCTGTGAATGACTTGCTAAATATGTGGATTACTAGATCTACTATGAAATATCTATGCTCTTAGCCCTTTCACACTGTATTTTCTTAACAAGTTGTGGGAATAGGCTATAAGAGTGGATTTTAAGAGATAGTAATTGTTGCAAGGGTGGTCGCCACAGTACTATAAACTTCTTTACTGTCTTTACATGTTATAGTCAAAGGTGATATTTGAACTTAATCCAGTGCCATTTCCATCTTGTTCAAATGAGAAAATGGCTCCTGTGGGAATTCTTTGACTGTTTCCACCTGCTACAGGGTATTAGCAGATTAGACCAAACATTGGGAGGTGCCCTGTGTCATCTAAGCGAACAACAGCACATTTGTTTGCCTTTCTACCTTCAAGGATATTTGAAGGTCAACTTCTGAAGAGAGTGTTTTATGAACATAAAAACAGCCATGTTCTTGTGTAGAAATGGACAGATACTTGACCCAAAGGAGGATCTTCCAACCATATAACTACAAATAGGAAAGAAAGCCTAACATGACAGTTTTCTTTGTGTCTGCTTTTTCAGCATGCTGAGGGCTTCACCCACCCCTAGACATCTCCCGCCCGGGGGGCGCCTGTCTTAGAGATGCCCAGGATTACATTGGAGCTGTGAACAGCGGTCAGCGCTCTTATCCTACAATTGACACAGGAGAAAATCCAAAAGAAGAAGTGGTGAAAGAAGTGTTTTTTCTTTCCACAATTTTGCTTTCTATAAAGGCTTGAAATGTGCAGGTTTCTCAATACTGTTTCTACACTGATAAATGACAATATAATAGCAATTAAATCATTTAATGGGTCGTATTCCTGGAATTTCTCATGTCCCCAATGCAGAAAGGATGGTAAGGATCTGCAGAAATCATGCAACTGGTCTTTATTTCCTTTTCCATAAAATGGAAAGCATAATGGGTAACTCCTTCTTATGTAATAGGATGTTTTATACACATTTAAGAAATGTTCATTGGGGACTTCCCTGGTGGCACAGTGGTTAAGAATCCGCCTGCCAATGCAGGGGACACGGGTTCAACCCCTGGTCCGGGAAGGTCCCACATGCTGCGAAGCAAATAAGTCCGTGTACCACAACTACTGAGCCTGTGCTCCACGAGCCACAACTACTGAGCCTGCACGCCTAGAGCGCCTGCTCCACAACAAGAGAAGCCACCGCAATGAGAAGCCCACGCACTGCAAAGAAGAGTAGCCCACGCTTGCTGCAACTAGAGAGAGCCTGCGCACAGCAACGAAGACCCAATGCAGCCAAAAATAAATAAATAAATAAATTTATAAAAAGAAATAAAAGAAATGTCATTGGAGAAATGAATCCTATGGGCAGACAGCTCTTAAGATCCATAAATATCTTATTATGCTTGACATCCGTAATACTAGATGAAAGAAAATGCTTTTTCTTTTTACTTTCTTATTGAAGAAAACAATGATATTTTTAAAAAGTTGATATACCATGACAGCTGGCAGAAGACACTCAAAAGTGTGGTCTGTGAGGATTAGCATTACAGTAAATAGTAAATGGGTAATTGAAAGAGTGACTTGTTTGGGTTGTCAAAGGGTTTTGTGAGAGATGTAAGTGCTAATATTAGAGGCACATGGCTAATTCCATATGCCTCCAGAAAAAGGAGACTGCACTTGGGTTTGCTTATTGAAGAAGAAATTATTTTATTCTTTTGGTTTTTTTTGTTTTTTTTTTTTTTTTGTGGTACGCGGGCCTCTCACTGTTGTGGCCTCTCCCGTTGCAGAGCACAGGCTCCGGACGCACAGGCTCAGCGGCCATGGCTCACGGTCCCAGCCGCTCCGCAGCATGTGGGATCTTCCCGGACTGGGGCACGAACCCGTGTCCCCTGCATCGGCAGGCGGACTCTCAACCACTGCGTCACCAGGGAAGCCCAGAAGAAATTATTTTAAACAGTTGTGAAGCCTGAGGAATAAAATCTCCATCTGAATAAATATTCAAATATGTTTCTTGTCGAGAAACAAGGACCTTCAGTGACCAGGGTCCTGTCTTCTTGCTGTGGAGAGTTTTCCAGGTGTCCAGAGGAGGAGATGTGGCCAAGCTTCAGCTGGACGCAGGTGCAGCCACTCTTCCACGGAGAAGGAACAATGTCCGGAGTTAGCCGACACTGGTTTGTCATACCCCATGGTGACTGCCCGTCGTTTGCCGGCTTTTGTCTATTCTTTGTGTACTGCTTGACTCAGCTTGAGCCAAAGAATCAGCAGCTAAAGCTGGAGCCTACCTTTCTGCAGACAGCGTAACGTTTGATGTTTCTGGACATTTTTGCAACACATAACCCCTACCCCGAGCTCCTGCTGCCTTACAAGCACTTCTCACATGAAAGTACAAGACTTTAAAACGGTACCTTCCACACACTATACTCCCATTTAGGAGGCAAGCGGACAGTGTTACAGTGTTTTCTGACAGCTGGCTGTCCATCTGGTGTTTGATGTGTGGCAGAAAAGCACGGTGGGGTAATAAGGGAGATGCTGTTTCTCTAGGTGACAACCTGGCGTTCCTGAGAGCAGACTCCCCTGGACTCCCTGACCTTCTGCACAGCGCGCTGCCTCTCCCCACAGGACCCTAGACTGTCTTCTTAGTGCAGCTAAGCTCTTTCTATGTGCCTACCTGGCTTTTCATCGATTCACAATTTCTTGATGACAACAAATATTTCAACCACTTTATGATGGTGCTGTCAGCATGAATGCGTTGATAAAGGTTTTTAACAATTCCATTCTTTTTCAATTTTTATTTGTGCATGAAATTCTCCTTTATTATTATTCGTGAACAGCTTCTGGTCTTTCCACTACATTTACGTTAGACAAAAAGCTATCACCTTGCAAACTGTGTCAGGCCAAAGATAAATTTTTTTAAACTTTGATAATTTTCAGTTTACTATGCTTGAAGTTTATAAATAGTTCAGATATATGAATACACATTGCTATATTATGCATACCCAGTTTAAGAATTGTTCAGAGAGATATCTTCAAAAACAATTACATTAAAAAAAACCTGTACTTAGTGTCTACAAAATGTTTTGCCTATGGACTGAGTGGAACATTCACTGCCACGTTCTTGTACCTTTCAGCAACCTTTCTCAGAGCCACCAGCAGACTTCCCCTTATGACTTTTTTTTTCTTTTGATCACACTGCGCCGTATGCGGGATTCCCTGACCAGGGATCCAACCTGCACCCCCCCTGCAGTGGAAGCTCGGAGTCTTAACTACAGGACCGCCAGGGAAGTCCTAGACTTCACCTTATGTTTTATTGGCCAAAAGAGCATTGCTTGGGCTTCCCTGGTAGCGCAGTGGTTGAGAGTCCGCCTGCCGATGCGGGGGACACGGGTTCATGCCCCGGTCTGGGAAGATCCCACATGCTGCGGAGCGGCTAGGCCCGTGAGCCATGGCCACTGAGCCTGCGCGTCCAGAGCCTGTGCTCCGCAACGGGAGAGGCCACAACGGTGAGAGGCCCGCATACCAAAAAAAAAAAAAAAAAAAAGCATTCCTTGCCCATGCCTAGGCCAAACCTGACAAAAGAATGGTGCCATGATAATTAACTTATATCAATCAAGACTCACCATCTAGGCTTGGAGCTGGTGCTAGCCCCTCCTGAAGGACATGGCTTCCTGGAAGAGGGAGGCACCTGAAAGAAGTCAGAATTCATAGGAAGGAAGAAGGGGTGTAGGAAAAGGGGGGTCCAGAGTAAAGTTGGTAGGCAAGGTCACCTGTACACCCTATGCATAGAGTATAACAGTGTCCATGTCCTTAATTATATTTTAAGTGCAATTGAAATGTTTGTCTGTGATGGCTCCTGTTATATAGTCCCATCTCTTCTCAACTACCAAAATCAATAGTGAATTTATTGTGTATTTCTGTGGGGGGAGGTGAGAGCAGGGGAATGGAACAAAGTCCAATTAAACTCAGTTACTGCTAGTAGCTCCCCCAATATGCGTTCTCTCCTCTGCCTAAGGGCTCCTTTGAATTAAGTCTGAATATTGAAATTACTAGTGTTCAGAAGTATGAATTAGACGGGCTTCCCAGGGAAACTATAACTATCCCTTACTCATGGTTAACCAGCAGGATCCCTGAAGAGTAAAAACAGAGAAATTGGCATTTAGAATTTAGGGCATTTTGTTGAACCACATAGACTCTTTGCCACACATAAATTTTGGGGTGAGGAAGGAAGCCAACATACAAAAAACGATGAAGAAAACTGGATGGAAGAAAATGGCAATGAATGAAAGGTGGAAGAGAGACAGTAACAGTGCACATATGTGAGAGGGAGGGAAGGAGCTGCATGCTTTTGTCACTATTATGTTGCTATGGTAACGAAGCAAAATTGGGCTGATGCTGCTCTACTGGTTTTGTTTTGAATGAGAGATCAACTCTGAGCAAGCAGAACGACAAATGAAGTCTTCAGTAAGCCTAAAAGACAGTCTAACTGTATTTCATCTAAAATTTCAATGTAAACTTTATAAGAACTCCTACGTTCCTTTGAAATAATAAAATCTAAAAAGATTCTGAAGACTTACACAGTCATATTAAAGTTTCTTTTTGTGATTTAACAGTGAATGAAAACTTCTCAATTATAAAATACATGTTTGCTGCAGAAAAAATTTAAATAAATAAACGAAAATAGCAGATGATAAAGAAAAAAGGGCACCTGATCCTGGCTGTTAATGTTTTCATGTGTAGCTCTTCAGTCTTTTCATTTATATGTTTTTACCAATTGGGACTGTACTTTATTTTTGTATGTTGAATATTTAGGTTAATTCTAGTTTTTCACTGTCTTAGCTTGGGCTTCTATAACAAATTACCATAGGGTGGGTGGCTTATACGACAAATATTTATTATTTCTCACAGTTCTGGAGGTTAGGAAGTCCAAGATCAAAGTGTCAGCAAATTCAGTGTCTGGTGAGAGTGTGCAGTGTCTCCTTGGTTTGCAGACAGCCACCTTCTGATTGTATCCTTACATGGCACAGAGTAGAGAGAAAGAGAGGGCAAGCTCTCTTGCCTCTTCTTATAAGGGCACTACTCCCATTCATGAGAGCCCCATTCTCCTGACCTAATCACCTCCCAAAGGCCCCACTTCCAAATGCCAGGGGTTAGGGCTTCAACATTTGAAGTTTGGAGGAGTACAGATATTCAGTCCATAGCACACTGTTATAAATAAGGTTTCAAGGGAAAATTTTTACATACTTTTTTGTGTACCTCCATAAATTACCTACAGCTACTTGTGGCATATTGTAGACATTCAACAAATAGGAATTATCATTTTCACTAACAACCACACCTAAGTTTAGTGTGGTCAACAATTATTTGTTGACTTATCAACTGGGGTTCCTCTTCGAATACTACAGAAGGTGCCCTGTAGGGATCCTGTTCAAGTGTATGACTGGAGGGATTAGCAAGCCTTCTGCCGGAGGGTCCCACAAGGCGGCATTTACTTCTCCATGACTTTCAAACCTGATGCTTTGCAGAACCTGCAACAACCTATGCAGTCAGCATCTGGACATGCCAATTCACATAACTAAACTCACGGTAGAGATGGCTAAATTAATACCAAAATTTTAATCGGCAATGAGAAATATAACTGCTAGGGAGATGGCGCATTTCCATCTGCACAACCAGTATTTTCTCCTTTTATAGTCAAACAACAACTGCCCACAGAAAATCACAAGTTAACTAACAAACAGAATCAGATGAGATGTATGTAGCCTTGTTATTCAGAGAGGTCACTCTCTTTCCCGGACATTTCATACAGCCTATCTCCAGTTTTAGTACCATATAATTCACTATACAAGTTTACCCTTTCTAAACACAATTTCCAGATCACCTTGATTGGAATTGTGGGGATTTCTAATTGTGGGGTTTAAGTCACACACTTATAGACAAAGTCTTGGTTTACTTCTTCAGATGGCTGTTCATTTTATGTGGATATCACTAGTTAACTCTAGGTAACTGGGTAACTTTATTTTTCTTTATCACCATATTCATCAATGGTCCCTGTTGGTTGGGCACTTTGGCAGAGACAATAAAAAGGTTTTAGTCTATTTATTAAAATGCTTACAGAATAAAAAATTTAAAGGCTATGGATATATCTTGAAATATTTGCTTGACAGATATTTATTGATTACTTAATGAAAAAGAAAATAAATGGAGTAACTCATCAAGTCCAGGAACTGTGGATTTATCTGATGGCACAGTGAAGCTGCCATTTTATAATTGTGGTAACTTTCACTGGCACTTCCAAATTTCCTAGGAGGAGAGGATTTGGCCAAGAACTCAACCTCACTTTAAAACACTTTAAAACAACTTTGTTTGGGGCTATGCAGAGGTAGTTGTGGGCCAATAAGCTGAGCATCATCTGAACTAGGGGTTTGGGGGAGGACATATCACGGAGTATGTGAACATTCAGGTCTGAGTCCAAAAGACAATTCAGGATGGTCGTGGTCCACCCTCAAGCTGGTCAGTGTCTTCTGTGAGTTTCTTGTGATCCTGTATGAACCTACAATCAGACCAAAAATGATGACCTGTGTGGTCCTGACTGGATAGGGAAGGAAGTAAAGCTGGGAGGAGGATGGTATAATGGGGGAGATGGGCAGGGACTGCAGACTGGAGTCCTTGATGAACTTGAAGATTAGGTTAAGTGTGAGTATGAGACTGAGGCTGATGGAGACATGTGAGGTGAGAAAAGGCAGTGATGGGAGAATGGAATTTCTGGTGTGGACGAGTTCCAGAATTATAAATTTTCAGGATGTGGTCATGAGAATGAGTTCTTACCAGAAGATAATGAATGATGGAAAGAGGGGTGTTGGGGACATTTGCTGCTTTGCACAGCACTCATATTCTTTGGGAAATAATCCATCTGAGTAAATGGTCCTAGTAGAGGCTGCCAATCATGGCAACCTACTCTCTTGACCACAGGGTTGGGTGTATCATGAAAGTCCAGCAGAATTCTTCCACAGGACTTTTCAGTACTTGGTTGGGGAAGTGGGTGGAAGACGGGAGAAGAGAGTTCCTCTCTGGGCACTGAGCTGTGAGGATATGATTCTGGAACAGTGTTCCAGGTGACTCCCAAATCGATATCTCTGGCCCTAATCTCTCCTTTGTCCTCTAGAACTCCTAAAAACATCTCCATCTGAATTCCTCATTAACCCAGGGCCCCGACAGATTTCTTCATTTCCCCCCACCCAAACTGATCTCCATCCTGCATTGCTGTCAGTGGCACCAGCCATCCAAGCCAGACATCTGGAAGTCATCCTCAACATCTTCCTCTTCTTCACGCCCAAACGCAAGCAACCCCCAAACCCTGCTAATTCTACTTTATAAAGATTTGCAAATTTCTTCCCCTCTCTGTCTTTCCACTGCTGTGGCCTTAGTATGTAACTTTATTACAGGCTCTTAACTAGTCTTCTGGCCACCAGTTTTAACAAACCCCTGTCTATTCTGTCCTATTCCCACCCCTACTCTCACTCTGGCTAGAATGTGCTTTGTCCTTCAGCAGCTCACTCCTGCTCTCTCTGCAGCCCCTTCTCTGGCCACACCCCTGCTCTGCAGCCACACTGAACAGCTTGCAGTTCCCTGAACCTGCCACTTTCTCTCCCTGCTCCTGGATTTAGCTCAAAGGCTGCTCACTTTGCCAAAAATGTCCCTTTTTCCTTCTTTCTTCGTGGCTAACTCCTGTTCATGATTTAAGGGGGGACTTGGGTGTTGCTGCTCCAGGCAACCTTTGGTGACAGTTTTCAACCTTGACTCCTTGGTTGAAATCTTCCAGACAGGCTCTTACACCACTGTGGCATATGCGAGCAGAGGATTCGCTGCCCTGTGCTGTGAAAACAAATTTGTCTTTCTTCCCCACTAAGCTGCAAGTTCTCTGAGGGAAGAGATTGAGTCTTAGGCAAATTTGTATTCCATTTCCTGTTTGGATTCTGACACATAATAAATTTATCCTTAATAAACACCTATTGAAGAATAGATAAATGAGTGAATGCAGGGAAGATGCTCACTAATTCTAGTTCTTTGATTCTGTGGACCCATTCTCTTCTTGAACAATGATGGTTTTATGAAACACTGCGAGGTCGTGTCTCGTCTGAACCCTATATCCTCATTAAAATTTCTTTTGCCATCAAAGCTGGAAAAATAGTCAAATGTCTTTGTTTTTACAGATGAGGAAACTAAGGCACAGGGAGCTTGAATGACTCTCAAGGGCACACAGCTAGGGTACGATCCTGGGCTCCTCTCTCCTGACTCAGTGTTTTTTTTTCCAGCTACTAAGCTGCTTCCCTCAAGCACTTGTAATTTCAAACACTTTTGATCTTGTTTCTTTGAGGAATGTGTTGAGTGCTTCTAGCCTCAGGAAATAAACGCTCCCACCTGCAGACAGCTCCCAAGAGATATCTGACTCCTTTCTGAAATGATGTTACTCTGTATTTCAGGTAGGAGGGTTAAACAAAGTGTTTCCAATTCAGCTGCCCCTGGCCTCCTCCAAGCACTTCAAAAATTCTAAGGAAAGTCTGCTTCTTCTCTCTGACGGGAAACGTGAACATGGTCTCTGAGACAGGATCCACTTGGTTGTGTAATGCGTCCCCGGTAGGTTTTTATAAAAACCATTTACAAGTTAGTCATGAAACTAAAGTATGTGGTGCTGGAGGTGGTGGGATGGTTGTTCAGAAAGTAAAGCAAAGCTGTGAGTTGTTTCTATGATTGCTTCCCACAGTAATTTAGGCTTCTATTCAAGCCAAGCCTAGTTTGAGTCCTTGCTTCTGTTTCCTTCTTTCTTCCATTCTATGACTCTGTCCCCGTCTGTTAAAATGATCACTCCTGATTTTTCTTCAGCGTATTTCTCTGATCACTATACTTATTGCTTGTGACATTTAAACATGTTTTAGCAAGTCAGCTTGACGGAGGTTTCCTTTAGTTATGTAACATAAGCCAGTTTAAATATTTGATTTATTTGAATTGCTGAATTCAAAATACTGTTGGGCATTTCACATTAATTTTAAGAAGATGCTTTATAGATGACTAGTCTGTTTGTCAAATTATTGCCTTTTACCGTTTCTTAAAAGTTTTCATATTTCTTCTTGTAAGTGTTTGTTAAGGATGGTTACTCACCCAAAGAATAATGGGAAAAAAAGCCATAAACCTGAACAGGAAGGGCCAAGCGGATGGTGAAGACCTTCCATCTTACCCAGGCTTCTCTCGGTTCCACTTTGAACCTTAGATAACACGCTGTTTGTATATATGGGTGTGTGTGTGTATGTATGTTTATGTATACAGATGTATAAATTTAGCCACCATGCATACTTGTTGGGGTGTCAGATCAAAGCACCCTCCAAAACATTCTCTACTAAGGACAGGAACAATTTTGAGCACTGTGGGGGAAATTCCAAGGAAGCTTAATTAAAATCCTTGCCAGAGCAGATACTGCTTTTTCATGTCAGGTATTTATCACAGAATTTTAGCTTTCTTTTAAAAAAGGGCACTCTAAATATTTACTAATAAAACATTCTGAATCAATTTCTTCCTCTTTAAAATTTCTAGGTGATGAACACGAGGACTGTAATTATACGCAGTACTAGAGAAGCAATGATTTGGGGATTGATGCACATGAATTCCATGGCGGCTCCACCTGCCAGGTGGAGGTCTGAGCATCTTCACAAATCCATTCTCCCTACCCATCCTTCCTTGCAGCCTCCAAGAATGCCTGCCCAGGCAGCCTCAAGCTTCCGGTAGGGGTTGCTGTTGTCTAATACAAGGCCTATTGTTCTCAATAGAATTTGGTTATCGCTTCAAATCATTGCTAACCTTTGCCCTTTCCCAGGATTTAATCTGTTTAAATTAATATTGGTTATTTGCTCTTGAGTTTACTGGGAATTTAATCTTATATTACTGTTTAGTACATTAAAGTGCTACTTTGGTTGCTACCACTACACTGATTAGCATTAATTTTCCCCAGAATGTGTTCTGAATATCAGTGAACTTGTTCAGGAGAAGGAATGATAATTTTATTATTTTTAAAACAGTGAAATATTTGATTACTTTATAAAATGCATGAAGTAAATTTTGATGAGATCGGTTCTAGAATCAAACTAAGACTTTCAGAAGAATTGAAACACGCATCTTCACATACAAGTTTTGCCTTTAAAATTTTATTTTCCTGCTGGTAGAGATGCATTATATTTGCATTTTTGAGCCTGAATAATTTTAATTCCATTTTTATTATACAAACCCAAGAGGAACATTTACTTTGTTTTCACTGATTAGTTATACAATTATTCTTTTCAGATACTACATGAACCATGAACCATAATATTATATTCCTTGCTAATACACTTTGGCAAAAGTATTTACATGAAAACACAATACGTAAATGTAATGACTTTCTCAAATGAGCACACTGTTGCCATGAAGCAATCACCATTATTTTAATACAAGTAAAATTCATTAATTTTTCTCAGTTAGCAAACCGACTTTTCTAAATGAACTAGTGAAGGAAAAACATTGCCTGTTTTATCCTAACCCAGCTGATTTGCCTTTTATTACCAGATGCCTATTTGGGGAGGAGAAAAAAAAAAAAGAAGTCTTTAATTTTAATAAACTTGATGCAATGCTGACTCCTACGGGATTAGGTATGGTTCTGATATACTTAGTTTCTTTTTGGTTAGTTTCAAAGTAAAAGTTAGATTCAAAGCAAATGGCTTTGAAGCCAAGATACTACCTTCAAGACTCTCAAACGTTGAAAAGAACTTGGAGACCCAAATGAACAAATCCTTTGAATTGCAAAACTTAACTTACACAAAAGAATATTTTATTTTTTCCCTTTCATTAAAATGTTTAAATCCCATCATAAGTCTAATAACTAGATTATGTCATTTGACACAGACAGTTGAGTTGAGCCTTGTATCTGTAAATACAAATGTAGTTTTTTGGAAAAAAATACAGTTAACTTTGCATTCACATTTATATAGTATAGATTTCAGACTAAGTTAACTGCCCCTTTCTGAAGTAATTTTTTAGTTATAGTGTTGGTTATTCACTTTATGTGTAGAGTAAAAACATCTTTTTTTCCACGTTAAGATAAGTTAAAAAAATGACACTAGCTATGCACATACTGAATAACTCAGGGTATGGGATTTATAAAATCTGTTAGCTATTCCTAATAAAAATGCAAAGACTAAGAATGCTAACGATCTTATACATTTGTGAGGCTCCTGCTCTTAAAATACTTAATATCACTTAATCTAATTCTTGGAATACCTGTTTAGCATTCTTCAGATGGATTGTAAAATGTTAGTTAAATAATATTTCTAAGGGTACGAGGTGAAGACTGAAAATTCCAGTTTCTAGTACTGTTTTTCCAAGATAAGGGACAACTAATACAGTCTTTGTCTTGTAGGAAGCTGGAGTCAGATGTTAAAATAAAGTTTACATTAATCCTGAGGAAAATTCACAGTATCTTTCTCTTTCCCTGATATTTCAAATAGCTCTTAAGTTGACAAGGGGGTGGAGTCATAAAAAAAAAAAACAGAAGAATCACAGCAGTAAACTAGGGGTATGTGACATTCTCTAATAAAAGGAACCAGGCTCCTTGGAAAAATGGCTGATTATAGGACTGAGGCAGAAAATATTCAGCATGAATCTGGAGCATCCTGTAGTGCCAGAGAGTGAGGAATTGCTCATAAAACAAAAAGAAACAAACAAACAAACAAAATGAGGCATGTCAAAGGGAAATAAAAAGCAACCTGAAAAAACTACTAACAGACAAACCTGGAACAATGTAGGCAACAAAATAAATAAGGTAGTATTGGATGTATGAGCCATAGTATAAAATAAATAGCCATGAATCCATAATTGAACAAAAAATGAAATATAAAAAATGAAATACTAAAATATTAATATGAAATAGCCCAATTTAAAAGTTTTAAACATTAGCAAGTAGTTAAAGCTCTTTTTAAAATACTGTTCAAAGAAAACGTATTTGTGAACCAAATTGAGTTGCAGGTCTCCAATTTACAATCTAAGCCACAGTCTTCTATTTGCCCTGGGTTCATTTTTCAAGATTATATAGGGTCATTCATAATTTTCACAGCAAATGTAACCCTAAAGTTTGATGTTGATCTTTGGGGAATAGTAAGCTTGTTAAGATATGAAAAAGGAAATGTGAAAAAATGGACCTAGAAATCCTTGCCAAGGACCTACACAGTTTTCTCATATAGAGCTGGCCCAACTCCTCAAAACCAACCTGCTTTTCCAAGGTCCTTCTGATCAAAATGGATCCTGTAATATTATCTAGCCTCATAAAGGAGTAGAGAAGCTCCCTCACCATTGATAGGAAAAGATTGATAAGATATATCGTTAGGTGAAAAGCCAAGGTGGAGAACAATATTTCTAATATAACACTTTTTGTGGTAAAGTAGAGGAAAATAGAGATATATTTTTATAGTTGCTTGTATAAACATGAAATAAATCCAGAGGTTATGTAAAAATTTCATAACTACTGTGAACCTATGGGGTGGGAACTGGGCAGATGGGACAATCTGAAGAGGAGGCTTTTGTTATATACCTTTTCTTTAGTTATGCTATCACCTTTCTGAAAATTTAAATTTAAAAATATATTCTATTTTAATCACAAATCCATATTCAACTAACTTAAGTTTGAAAAATGTGTTCTGTTGGTTTATGTACTGGAAGAGTCCAGGGGCAGAGTAAGAGATGGCTGGATAAATCAGAACTTTCTTGTTTTTGTTCTCTAACTCTCAACTCTCAGCTCCTGGGTGTTGGCTGTATTCTCTCTTGCGGCAGATGGCTGACCCTCAAAGTTCAGGAAAAATGGCCACAAGATGCATGAGTCATAGGCTTATATTATCCTGAGACCTTGCCAAAGAGGAAGAGAAAACATCTTTCCTTTTCTGACAGTTAAGTCTAGACTATCTTGGGTCACATATCCTTCTTGACCCCTGAACCAATCATTGTGGTCAGGAGGTAGAATACTCTGATTGGCCAGGCCTAGGTCATATGGGAATGGTGAGGATGCCCTCACTGGTACCACACAGAAAGGGGAGGAATATTCCCCCAAGGCTGGCATGATGGGCAGTGAACACATATTTACTATAGAGCCAAGTGTACTTAAAACCAGAACAAATCCAAATCCCTGTGGCTCAGGCATTTATATCTAGACTTACTGCAGAACTCAGGGATCCACAAGATGCTAGGGACCTGGAAAATGACCATTCATCATATAAAAGTTTGCTCTCCATTTATGTGGGCGTGAAGTTGACATCCTTCTCTAAGACCCTACCTGATTAAAGTTGCTATAACAAACGGGAAAACACATCAAGCCCCTTCCCCTCACACACTGTTTATTCACTCCGGATATAGTTTTAGAGTCTAAACTTAAATGATGAGACAAAGGAAGATGTTTGCCAAAAGAAAGAGTAATGCAAGAAGCTCTGATTTCAGAAATGCTGAATTAATCTTCATAACGCTGCCAAATTTTTAGAAAGTAAAAAACTCAGCTAAGCTCATTAAGAAATCATCTAACATGATGATTGAAGACAAAAGGGTGGATATTCAGTTAGTGAGTTATCCAGCTCATGCATCTTGCAGCTTTTTCAGAATCTTGGGAGAACCCACATGCTTCAAGAGAGAAAGCTGCTACACTCAAAAATATCTACACACTATGCATTGTGAGAGGAAGCAGGGTGAACTAAGCCTCTCAAATCCCTTTAAACGTCAGTTTCCTCATCTGCAAAATGGAGATAAATTTGTTTTGCAAAGCTGTTGGGAGTTGTATTTGTGCCCTATTGCTGCTATAACAAATTACTACAAACTTAGTGGCTTAAAACAACACAAAATTATCTATAGTTCTGGCAGTCAGAGTCTGAAATGGGTCAGCAGTGTTGTATTCTTTCTGGAGTCTCTAGAGGGATAATCCTTTTTTTTTTTTTTTTTTTTTTTTTTTTGCCTTTTCTAGGTTCTAGAGGCTACCCACATTCCTTAGCTCATGGCCACATCACTCCAACTTCTGCTTCTGTGGTCATATCTTCTTTTCCAATGCTGACCCTCCTGCCTCCCTCTTACAACGATCCTTGTGATTACACTGGCCCACCCAGATAATCCAGGGTAATCTTCCCATATCATGATCCTTAGCTCAGTCACATCTGTAAGGTCCTTTTTGCCATATAGGATAACATACTTATAGGATTCAGGGATTAGAACACAGACATCTTTGGAGGTCATTATTCTGCCCGCTACAGGAATATAAAATGAAACAATATCTGTGACTATTCTTAGCATTGTGCTTGCCACATAGCAGACATTTGACCAATACCTCTTTGCAGTTTGTAAATTTTAGCAATTCAGATATTTGACTGTGCATCCTGTCCAGCATTAAATTCTTAGATGTTCAGTATCTTTGCGGGGGCAGAATACACAATGCTATGTTCCCATGGATGCCAACCTAATTTTATACATTTATGAGCTCTGTGTACTGACCTTAGAAGATACTTTCTGTCCAAAAGTAAAGGGCAGTCCTTGAATAGAACTATTTTAAACAGTAAATGGTAAACATGCAAGTTCTCTTCAGTTACTCTTTAACCAAAGACCAAATGCAGCACACAAATTGTGGAGAATTTTCAGAGAATACTCAATGTCCTGAAGAATGTTACATCTTGTAAAAGATAGTAAAAGGGTTATTTCATCAAAGTATGTTGTAAGAGGTCAAGATGTAACAATACAGATATTGGTGCCTCAGCAAATCTCCTCATTTGTATTTGGGTTAACAGGTTCCCAGGGCATCTCAGCCTCCCTTTTTTGGGGAGGGTCCTGCTGGCCGCAAACTGTACTCAGTGCAGCCCAGTGGCCCTGAATCAGGGTGGTGGATGCTAAATTGTGAGTTTTTCTCTAGGCCCATTATACTCTAAAGACTTCAGTGGCCAAACAAAACTCCCTATCACTTTGAAGAAGGTATGCAATGGCCTTCAAGAGCCTCCCCAAAAGACTCATGGAGCTTAGTTCACATATCTAAAGAAAGGTAAGATGAAGTCTCCACTAATTTTAGTGAAAAACACCCATGATACCCAGAGGGGCCAACCTTTGCAGTAATGATGCAAGTATTTGCAGTACTTGGTATGATGGGCCATCCCTAGTATGTGTTCTTTCTGGTTAACAATAGTCTTTGTTTAGTAGTCACTCTCCTATGAGGAAATGCTAATGTAATCCTCACGGTCTTCTGCTGCTGGCTGGGACCTATTATCAATAGGTCATAAATAAACGACTACCACATAGGAAAGACAGCATGATTATATATACTCCTACTACTTCCAATTACAGTTAGAGCAACAATTATAAGGTTGTACTCCTACAGCCACCCTAGGGAGAAAATGAGAGGAAAATGTTCCATTAGCTTAATGAAGAGAGCACAGCAGGGGCACAAATTTTCTCACTATTAGCACCTATGGCGCTACATGAGGGAAGCTGGAGATGCAGGGTAACAATTAAACTTTCTGACAATTAGCCCCTACAAAGTGCGTTCCCTGAACCCAAAGGAGACATTTAGAGAATCACATTTACCTTTTTCTCACCTCTTATCTGAAATTTGAGTGAGTCATTTGCTTGTGGAAACAGAGGGAGTCAGGATGAAAGTTTATTTCAGAGTTGACTACAAAGTATTATTGGCAGGCTTGCTGGAGAACACACATCAGCTGAATGGCGTGGTTTGTAGAAGGGAAGGTTAAGAGAGCTTAAAGCCAAGAAATGTTTACACCAACCTAACTAGAGAAAATATGGATTTGTTCGATGTGAGTAATGTAGCTTCCTTGTTACCTCTGCTAAGAAGATGACCACAGGAGGGGAAAAAACTGCTCCACTCAACGAAGCAGAACACTGACCTCGATCACACCGGTCCACTACTGCTATTGCTTCTTATTGCCCCACAGGGTCGCTGCTGAAGAATGTCCAACAGCCCCCATCCATGTTGCAAGGAGGCCTCTCTCAGCAGGACAAAACCGATCTTAGATGAAGGCTAACTCCTCTTCCTAGGAGCTAGCTTTGACCAGAGTATGCCTTTTTCTGTTTTATACCCCACGTCCTGGTCAGCCTCAGTAACTCTGGATCAGGACTGGTTCAACCCAGAGCCCTCTCTCCCCACCCTTCCCTGAATTTGACACCTCCAGGAATTGGGCAACTTCTCAGTTTAAACCCACAAAATACCCTGAGGGGTTTCCTGGATTACAAATTTCCAACCTCTGACTTCCAATAATAGTGACTGAGAGAAAGCTGAAAAGAAAAATGTTAAGTTGAATAGCAGACTATGTCTTGAGAAACAGTATTGCCTAGGAGACAGCCTTTCAAGCGTGATTATCCTTAACGTCTGTGGGTTTTTCCCGTGTTTCAGGAGATAGTCTGCGACTACAATTAGGCTTTAGGTGTTTGGTGAAACAACCAGTTGTTTTACAATCATTAATTCGTAACAAGATACTGAGTTGGAGAAGTAGAGTACTTCCCAATTACACCGTCACCAGTCCTCGTGACAAGCGCGGTCACCTCCCTTTCCTGAATCGTGTGGTAGCTACTTTTCACAGCACTTGCTGCTCTCTCCCTGATTACCGGAAGGCTTACTCTTGCCCCCTGCCACCTCCACCCTCAGGTTCTGTGGCCATTGTGCATTATGTTGTAGAAATTACACCACCCTCTGGACCTCTGCATCTTTCTTCCTCCCCCCACCCTCCTTTTTTAACTCCAGAGAATTTGTCACTACTGACATACGCCATATTTTACTTATTGTTGTGACTTTGTTAACGTTTGTTAAGTAGAGCCCTGGGGTGTTGGATGGTGAGCCACAAGGTGTTCAACGAAAACCACCAGGGAAAGTGAAATAGAGAAACTTATTACTCATAGGTCCTGGAGGAGGTACATGACACACTGAGAGGGGCCATGAGGAGAGGTCGAGTCAGGGTGCAGGTAGAGAGAGTGTGGCAGGACCCAGGGCATATGCCTTAATAGGGTCCTCGGGTGGAATGCTTTGGGATTCCCAGGTGAAGGCTGAATTGGTCAATTCAAACCCAAAAGAGTACAGTTTTGGTGTAATCTAAGGGGTGCACAAGGAGAGGCCCTGGGAGATGGGGGAGAGTGCTTATCACAATTGGGGGAGTCATATCAGGATCTTGTGACTCTGCGGGTATGGTGTCAGTTCAAGGTCCCTGCAGGCAGTGTGGCCACATAAAATGAATGCCAAGGCAGGAATATGTGTTATAGGGTCGTATAAACTCTCAACACTTATTTATGTCTTTATTTCCTATCTCTCCTTAATATAGTATAAGCTCCATGAGGGCAGGGGTTTGTTTTATTCATTGCTGAATTCCCAGTGCCTAATATGCCTGAACATAGTAGATGCTCAATAAATAGTTGTTGAATTAAAGAAAAAACTGTAGGCAGAATTTACCAAAGTCTTTGTATATGTGTGTGTGTTTGCGACCCAACCAAGAAAATTCTGTAAGGGAAAGATTTTTATAACTCCACAACTTGCCTTCCTAACAATGAGCCCTACCATCATTTTCATCACCGTCACTCTTTCCTACTGCTAATAATTTGTGTCATCCAAATTATTTTCCCCAAATTACGTGGCTACAAACGATAATATTTGGTTTACATAAAATGTGTCTTATATGCATAATAGAAGCATAGCAGGTGACAGAGACTTAGAGATCACCCAGTCATCTTGCCTTGCTCCCACATTTTTCAGATGAGGAAACAGACAGTAAATGATGTAGTCATGATGGCATAGCTACCAGCACTGCCTGGATCTGGGGGCTTTTGTTTTAGTTTTAGGATAGAAAAGTCATGTGACTTTACAAAGCGTTTTGAAAACCTGTCCTCATCAGGATAGAAGATCCCCCGTTAAACTCCCAAGCCCTAATTCCCCATTTGGAATCTGGAGGTAATGATTTATCAAGGTGGACCACGTGAACAGGATGAGTAGGGAATGGTTGACGTGGTGTAATTTGAGAGGTAGGATGGAGGCCCTATAACTTCAAATACAGAACACTCCCAAGGTCAGAAATTGCACCATTGGCCTTTGTGCCAAGCTTTACTCACTCTGCAGTCCTATTTGAAAAGCAAATCTTCTGAATGGTGGAACACACAGGTTCCTAATACTTCAGTGGGTACCGTACATCTCTGGATGTTTTCTGCAGTTGGTGTACGTGGCACAAAACAAAGCATGTTTTGCGGGTAGAGAGGAGAGTAGGCAGTGATGTATTGAGGGCAGGGTGGTCCTCTTCGCATGTACGCAAGAAGGGGATGCATTGTCTGTAGAGAAGCTAAACACAATAACAAAACTGATCAAAAGTTGGTCTGCTTTTTATTGCCATGTGCCAACAATTCTAAATAATGTTAGTGATGAAATAATCCTCCCCCAAACTCTCTTTTAGTCTAAATTCTAAACAATTGCTGTGGTTATTGTTGAGTTAAAATATATAAAATGAGCACATTTTGATAACTTATCCTTTAATAAACACTGTATCCTGCATGTAGATTGATTTGGAGAATTCCCAATTATACTGTTTGCCCCACACGTGGACCCGGCTACACCCATTCCTTTCCAGAGTAATAACAATTGAAGATTGTTAAAGCTTGCTTTGAAAGCAGTTTCTCTCTCTAAACTTTGGGGCACTACATAGTCCTGTGTTTAAACAGCTTTTTTGTTGTTGTTGAAATTAACAATTTAGCACAGTGATTGGAAAGATGAAGAAATAGAACTTGGGTTGCTTCAATTCGGTCTTTCTGGGCAGTTTTTATTAAAATAGTGAAACAGTATACTAACTCTGAGGTATAATGTTTCTGTTTGGGAAGTGTAAATTTTGTTTCAAACATCTAATCTTTTACTCAATTAGAATAATACCTTCATCGTTAATCATTTGTTTTAAACTAAAAAATAACAAGAAAATAGAATGTTACATCAGTGGTATGTTTTAGTTGTCTAAATTGTACCTTTTGCATATGTTTTGGTTTTATTAAAACTCACTTATCAGTTACTGCAATGTTATTTTTTGTTACTGTAACAAACAGTTATGTAGGTATAAATTCATCCCCCTTTAAAAATACATCAATGTAATTTAAAAGTAAGTACATTTTAGTTTGTTCTGTGATATTTTATTTTGTATTTTTTACTGGCATGATTATTATGTATATGGCATATATATACATATATGAGATACACACATATGTACATATATATTCAATAAAAGACAATTTTTATTATCTGCACCCCTTTTCTGGCCATCATTCTTGTTCCTTTCGTATGCTGAAAATAATTTTGTCATATGGAGGTGATAGGTGTTAAAAAATCATCCACTCCGTATGTCAGATACTGCAGGTATGCCACCAATATCCACACTGACACTACACTGAGATCTTCTACCAGCATCTCTAGTAGCTAGTTGTAACTTTGCAAATAATACTTTGCATGTTGGTTGTTTTTTCTAGTGATTACTAAGCCAATGGTTTGTATAACAATTTGAGTTCCATTTTTAACTCCATCAAAAGATAAGGATTCTTACTATTGTAATTACTTTGTCTTTACCGGTTAAATTAACATTCAGCTCTTGGGGTTGCTGTGCAACACACGATATGATTTTACCTACTGTTTGTTCAAAGTAGTCTTGTCACAGTAACAGCATGCTAGCTTGAAAAGCCTTGTAACAAATAGGTAAATACACGTCTTTTGTGAATTAAAGGGGGTAATTATGTCAGCCTTACTGCATTTGTGGGTGAATAACTAAAAATAATTGAAGTAAAAATGTCAGGAAACATTTGACATTAAATACAAGGAATCACAAGATTGCCATAAAAATGAGAATGACCTATAAAACACAATTTTTAGTTTCTCTTGAGAGAGTACCCACATTAGAATATGAAAACACATGCACAAATACTCTTTTATTTCCCCTTCATTTTAAGCAGTCCCACTCCTATATACTACAGGTACAATTGCTATAATTTTCCTGTCAAAATAGATCTTTGCTATAAAAGACCCCCAAATGATTATTTTTAAAATTTATCTTTATGCTTTATACAAACAGAACCCAAATAAATCCTGATATTGAAAATATTTTGGCTTGCTAGAAACATGTAGGATTATGCTATATGGGGTGTGCTTATTATTGAGATTCATTTAAAAACAAACACACCAGAATTTGCAACTGAGCTTCGAAGTAGTCTTTGGTTAACTACAGACTTATTCCATGATTCTGTCTTTGTGCCAAATCTTTCTGGGAATTCCTTTTTCTTTGTGAATAGCCTTTAAACCATGTGGCATGTTCTTCCAAATATTTGATTTCTTAAATTTAAGCCCCATGACTATAAGATGGTTGATTAAGCTAGATTAAATGGTTTTTTATTTAATACAATGAGGCAATCATAAGATTCATTTTCCTTCTGCAGCTTCTAAATTAGCTTTGAAGGCTTTTGCAAAGAGAAGTCCCCGAAATATCTTTCTTGCTATGATAGCTTCACTAGAATCACCTCTAGAGGAGATTAATCTGAAAGACAATATGTATTTGAATACCTGAAACTGGTGGGGCTGTTGATGATGTGAGTCCCATTTTTAAAAGAGAGGCAAATGGATTCTAATGGTTTTTGATGTAAAGCAGTGATGGTGGCATAACTAAGTTAGCTGTGTTTGAACAAGAGTGAGATACTTCAAGTTAGAAGTCACCAGGAAACTGACATAATCAGTTTCAGAATCATATTCAGTTTTCTCTGATCTTTTTCTCTTAAATTTTGCCTAGAACATTATCAGTGTTTTGATAATGTTCTTTTGCATATGTAATTATTCTCAACCTCATTCCAAAAATGACTTGAGGAAATTAAAAATAAAGCATATAATAGTATAATATTAATAAAGTTCAATGTAATAGGATAGAGTAGTACAATAGGATACAGTAGGATAAAAAGATAGAGAAATTGAGGCAAAGGAAAGTAAAGTTAGAATAGTAAAATGATTCAATACAAAGATGACAAAAAATATATATGAAAAACTCTGCACATCTTTAATAAAGGTCAAAATTTCAGCTCTCAGCTTCCTCGTGACCAGAGAGGAAAATGATCTGTTACAAGAATATATATGTGTGTGAATGAGTTCATTCTCTTTCTCTTCTCTCTCCCCACCCTGTCCCCACCCCCGTGTGGTGTGTGTGAGTGTTTAAGGAAAAGCAGTGGGGCTGGTTAGCTTAACTAGATGGAAATCTAAACCTAACTTTGCCATTAACACAAACTTTAAATTTGTCTGTCCTGCAGTAAATGTGGGGATTTAATATTTTGCTTTTCCCTATTTTGCTAGCACATTACAAAAAAGAAAATACTTGGGATGTAAATAATAGTGACCTACTTCCAGTTCATAAGTCGTTAAGAAAATAGAAACAGCTATCATTATTTGAGGGCGAGTCAACGGGAATGTGTGCCATCACCCGTGTACCATTCACTTTATATGTGCTGTGTCATTTCATTCGTACACCAATCTTATGAAGATTCCTATTTTACAAATGAGGACGCTGGGTCCAAGGTTTACTTAAACAGAGATGGCATTTGAACTGTGTCTGCCTAACCTGAAAGTCACACTATATTCTCCACTGACCACACTGCTTACTAACCCCTCCAAGGGCTTTACTGGAAAACAATGAAGACTCATCCTGATTTCAGATTCCCTGAGCGTCAATCTTTCATTTTCAAAAAGGCTCAAGGTAACTTTTGTGTACCCATTAGAGCTTCAACTTTTCTGTTGCCAAATACTACCTGAACTATTATTTACTCTATATTTTGCTTTATATGTATTCATTTAAAATTTATCAAGAGGAAACTTTATATTACTATTAAAAATGTACAACCAGCATGTTTGTTAGAAATAGAAACATAAAGAGAAATAACTATTAATAGCTGTGAGTTTATGTGGCCTCTAGGAAGCTCTCAGGCACCATCAACTGGGCATCCCAAGGGAAGCCTCTGGTGCAGGACTGGGAAGTTAGGAAGCTCCTCCCTCCCTGGGTGTGGGGAGTGGTCCTCAGCACGAGTTTCCTGAGGGTCACGTACAGGGCTCGATGGTTTTATCATGCCATTCACTTTTCCACTTTCAGATATCAGACAGTCTTCGCGTTGTGGTAGGGCCTCAGGCCTAGAGAAGATGAAGGAATATGTCCACTGCTATTAGAAATCTGTAGCTGCAGCTCAGAGTACTTTATTCAGTAGAGCTAATTTGGGCAAAAGTGCTGGTAGAATAAAAGAAAACAAAATGTTCCTATTCTGTTAAAAGAGAACAAATTATTTTCAACTCTTTTTAGCATTACTAAGATTTAAGTGCCCTGATCCAAAACTTCAGATTTCTAGGAAGCTAAATTTGACGATTCAAATGTTTCATTAAATCAGTAAATCAAGCAATCTGCCTTTTTTTTTTGCGGGGGGCGGGGTTCGCAGGCCTCTCACTGCTGTGGCCTCTCCCGTTGCGGAGCACAGGCTCCGGACGCGCAGGCTCAGCGGCCATGGCTCACGGGCCCAGCCGCTCCGCGGCATGTGGGATCTTCCCGGACCGGGGCACGAACCCGCGTCCCCTGCATCGGCAGGCGGACTCTCAACCACTGCACCACCTGGAAAGCCATTTAACTCTGCCATTAAAAAAAATTATGTTGTCAACTAAATCACTTTTTTCTATTATATTTAAGAAAAAAATTTCAAGAAAATTTAAGAGATAAGAGTTGGAAAAAAAAAAAAAAAAGAGTTGGTACTTAAAGCATTTCTTTCTTTCAGAATGTAAATTCTGGGAAAGCAAGCACTTTGTTTAATCTTTACCTTTAATCTTTACATTTTTCCCCCTAGAGTCTAGTACCATATATTACATAATAAATAATGTGTCAGAATATTCTGAATGTATTTATTTCCTTACCAGGTTTAATCAGTTGTTCATCTTATGAAGAAATGATTCCCACATGTAGCAATTAGTTATGAATGGTACAGACTGTATCTTGGACATTATAAAGAAAAGCCTTCCAGAAGTTAATTGAGCTCTGTTAATAGTTTGTGGGTTATTACTGCATTTGTTCAGTGTTCCTGTGGATGAATTTTATTTTCGCTCAATCCCACTTTTGGCAGAATATGACTGCTAGGTCACCTTATAATATGTGAGTTTTGCGTAAATGTCTTTCCATGAATAATGATGAATTGTTAAACTTTAGCAAACTTTATATAAACACTTAAACCCACTCAGTTCTACGGCCATTTTATTAACTCCCAAAGACCCATTCAAGCAATGGAGTAGGCATTCCTGCAATACAATATACAGCTGAACATTCAAAACCAAGGTCAAATGGACAATTCATATAATTTTGATAGTCTGAAGGCATAACTGTCTAATAACTAGTTGCATGAAAAGGCCATTTTTAATCTTTGATGTAGAAGGGAATGAACTCTAATCAAATACCTATGTACTTAGAACTTTGTATCATTCAATGCTCACAATACCCTATGAAGCTTGGAGGAAAGTGAAGACCACAGACATTAAGTAATTTATCCAAGACCACCCAGCTTATAAATGGCAGAGCTGGGATTTGAAATCAGGCCTGTATGACTTCAAAGGTTATATATTTCCTCTACATCATTCTGCCTTTATGATAAATGCAAATTTTCAAAATAATCACTTGGAATTCTTGGATACTGGCAACTCTACTTCATCAGTATATGGGATTCACCGAAAGCTGTGACTTTATGAGGTGAGGGGAGTCATAGCATACCAGGTCATATTATATTGAACAAAACCAGGATTGACTCTGGTGAATAGTGGGGAGCACACAAAGCCATTGTAGAGTGAGTTCCAGAAGGGAATTTCTAAGATAAGAGTGCCAAATGCTTTAGGGTTTACGGAAGCATAACTGCAAAGAATGTGTCCTATGATGGGCAGCAACTGCAGGCCTCCGCTGTTGCTAGTCTAACAGGTTGAGCCAAAACGCTGCACACTGTGTCTGAAGAGCAGTATCACAGACGGTGACAAACCCTCCAAACAGTGTTAGAGATGGCAATCACAGGGTAGAAACCACCTGTGCTGAATGTGAACGGAACTACCGTTTGCCCAATGGACTTTTTATACACACATGCAAAACCATAATCACTCGACATCATTGATTTGTCTCAGGTGGGAGGACAACCTGCTTTATTTCATATTTAACATTTCATTGTGTTAGTGAATCAAGGCTAAGCTTCTGTTTCTAGTGGCACTGGGAATACAAAGATGCAAAGATGAATGTCATTGTCCTCAAGGAGTTCAAAATATTGGTGAGGAAGGCGGGGTAAAGTTTGCAAACTAATACGTAAGAGCAGTGCTCTAGAGCTTGCATTTTTGTTTTACTTACACACATATGCACAGTCGTGTATATATGTATGTATATATATACTCAAATGAAACAAGGTTAAGAATGTGTTCCACAGTTCTACTGGATGTGAACTAAAAAATTTAGGTTTTTAATTTATCTGTCCATTGACAGATGAATGGATAAAGATGTGGCACATGGGCTTCCCTGGGGGCGCAGTGGTTGAGAGTCCACCTGCCGATGCGGGGGACAAGGGTTTGTACAAAAAACAAAAAACAATGGTACTGATGAACCTAGTGGCAGGGCAGGAATAAAGACGTAGACATAGATGGACTTGAGGACACGGCGGGAGGGGGAAGCTGGGGCGAAGTGAGAGTAGCATCAACATATATACACTACCAAATGTAAAACAGATAGCTAGTGGGAAGCAGCTGCATAGCACAGGGAGATCAGCTCGGTGCTTTGCCA